>NW_021519591.1:0-419 GCF_001605985.2 Dendrobium catenatum | reverse complement strand
GTCTACCAAGTTCTTTGATGTCAAATTCCTTAGTAAGGTTTTTCCTTAAACTTGTTTTCTCCTCTTCATTACTTCCAGTCAAAATAATATCATCAACATACACTAAATATTGTGACTCCCCTGAGTCTGAGTGTTTGAAGAATAGTGTATGATCCCCTTGACTCTGTCGATACCCATTCAAGAGCATGAATTTAGAAAATCTTCCGAACCAGGCCCTTGGTGATTGTTTGAGCCCATATAGAGCTTTTTTCAGTTTGTACACCTTGTTACCTTCAGATTTTTCTTTAAAGCCTGGTGGTATTTCCATAAATATCTCTTCTTCTAAGTCCCCATGCAGGAATGCATTTTTCACGTCCAGTTGTTTCAGGCGCCAATTGTACTTGGCTACTAGTGAGAGTAGTATTCAGACAGTATTCATC
>NW_021519590.1:0-540 GCF_001605985.2 Dendrobium catenatum | reverse complement strand
TGGCTCACATCTTTATATTTCATAGAAGTTTTCATTCTATACTTATTTTATGTGTATACTAATATTTGAAGAAAATCATACTCTAGTTTATTGAAGACTTTAAATAAAAATTGATTAGGATTCATCGTAAATGGAGTTTGTATTTTTCATTTTATTGAGTCTGAGAGAGTGAGAATATAATTGAGTAACTGTGCACACACATACTGGGCAAGTGTTTAAAACTTGCAAAATTTTTAAATTGATCGTACTGTACAAATTCTTTTCATACGTGATGATTTGTTCAGTTATAAACACCTACGAGTAGTTGGACGAACGTCTCCAGTCTGTTTTCGTATGAAACTTATTTTTCTAAGTATAGATCGTACGGGACAATCCCAGTTTCGTACAAGAATGAACGTCTCAAATTTGTTCTCGCTCAAAAAATTTTTTCAAAGCATGGATTATATGAGATGATCCCAATTTCATGCAAGGATGAACGTCTCAGGTTCATTCTCGCTCATTTCGTCCTGACGTTTTAAAGATATAAAATTTGAAAATTTT
>NW_021519589.1:0-821 GCF_001605985.2 Dendrobium catenatum | reverse complement strand
CTAACACTATAACCTTTATCATAAAGTTGTTTAATACAAAATAAGTTATTCTTTAAGTCTTCTACAATTAAGACATTTTTAATAAGAAAAATTATTCTTGTTGCCAATCATACCTGTACCTACCACTTTTTTATATGGTATTATCTGCCAGTGAAACCTTACCTCCATTCCTAATTTCTAGTAACATGAATTATATTGTGTCTACAGTCATATACTTTAAACATCCACTATCCAGGTACCAAATGCACTCATGAGTTCTTATATGAGAGCATTTCTACAAAATAATCAAACATTATACTTGGGAACTAAAATAAGTTTGGGTTCTCCTCTTAGTAATAAAAATCTAGATGAGTGTTTGATATGCTATGGTTTATACTAGTAATCATGTAAGTGTCAGAGATATGATCAATCATTCTACAAGAAAAATATCTAATTTTAGGAAAAGGATTTATCAATCTATAATAGTTATATTATCTTTTCCTAGATTTCAAAATTTTATACTTATGATAAGCATTAGAAAATTGTTCAAGTGTTTGGAGTATCTTGTTTTCTTTAGTGCTTTCACTTTTTCTTGATATGAGTTAGCACTTTCTCATTGTCAACTCTTAACTCATGCTCTCTTTTGACATTTTCATCTATGAACACCTTATAATCATTTTCAAGTTCAGTATATAATGATTTCAATAGTTCATGCTATTTATTCAAACCATCAAACTCATTTAATAATTTTATATGGTTGTTATAAATCAATGCATGATCATTCCTAAGGATTTCATACTATTTTTATAAATTTAAGAATTCTATATTCAACTTATATTAAA
>NW_021519588.1:0-240 GCF_001605985.2 Dendrobium catenatum | reverse complement strand
ACAGTTAAAGTCTCCCCCAACTATCACCGGGAGATCCCCATTGATACAAGAACCAATCAAACTCCACAAACTCCTCCGGGCATGGTATTGCTTATTAGCATAAACTACAGCAACAATCCATTTATGCAAATCAGGTAGAATCAATTGACCAACAAGAGCTTGTTCCATAGAAGAAGTAATCTCAAACTGCACAATATCACTTTTCCACAAAGCAAGCAGCCCACCAGATCTTCCAACTGC
>NW_021519587.1:0-301 GCF_001605985.2 Dendrobium catenatum | reverse complement strand
ATGATCTCACTCAAGAGCAAAATGCCCGTCTCAGAATGGAAGAGCTCGATGCACTTGATAAACTAAGGTTACAAGCTCAACAAAATCTAGAAATCTACCAAGGAAGAATGGCAAAATCCTTTGATCGGATGGTGCGCCCTCGAACATTTCAAGAAGGGGAATTGGTCATGGTGCTGAGAAGACCAATCATTCCACACCGAAAAATTGATGGCAAATTAGTATCCAATTGGGAAGGTCATTTTGTCATCGAGGTGTACCAAGGATGAGCATATCAGTTGATCGATCTGAACGGTCAGAGACC
>NW_021519586.1:0-1867 GCF_001605985.2 Dendrobium catenatum | reverse complement strand
AAGGATGTAAGACCTTTCCGAGGTTGTATGTCAGAGCTTTTGCTCGATGACGTTAACCTGTGTGGAAGAGATCGAGATAATCCACCAAGGATGTAGGACCTATCCGAGGTTGTATGTCGGAGCCTTTGCTCAACGACGTTAACCTGTGTGGAAGAGATCAAGAGAATCCACCAAGGATGTAAGACCTTTCCGAGGTTGTATCTCGAAGCCTTTGCTCGATGACGTTAAACTGCGTAGAAGAGGTCGGGAGAATCCACTAAGGATGTAAGACCTTTCCGAGGTTGTATGTTAGAGCCTTTGCTCGACGACGTTAACCTATGTGGAAGAGATCGAGAGAATCCACCAAGGATGTAGGACCTATCCGAGGTTATATGTCGGAGCTTTTGCTCGACGATGTTAACTTGTGTGGAAGAGGTTGAGAGAATCCACCAAGGATGTAGGACCTTTCCGAGGTTGTATGTCGGAGCTTTTGCTCGATGACATTAACCTGTGTGGAATAGGTCAAATCGGATCCCTCTGGGATCGATTTTGTTTTTATTTGGGAGGAGGCGAATGTCGCGTGTATCCCGAATCAAAGGTAAAGAATGATCTATCTTCATACCGTTACTGCCTTTTTGAGGTCGAGATCAAGACATTGCCCAAGGAGTAGAAGTCCAGCAAGGGACTATATATGGCTTTTAGAAGTATCCTTGTATTTCCCAGGAGTTCCTTGAAGTATCATATTGATATTGAAAGCATTGGAAAGATTTTATTGATCATAGTTGGAGTCAAAGTTGCCCCCCAGTCCAGATTTAATTTCCAAGAAATTGATGAAGCAATGGATGATATTAGGAAGTTTCCATGAACGTCCTTTTGAGATTGGAGCAAAAATTTGCCCCCCAGTCGGGAACAAGGTTCCCACAGATGGCGCCAAACTGTTGCGTCCTGGAATATTCGTGGAGGTAGAGAAATATATGGTTTAACGTCTTAGCATTGTACGAAGATCTAGCACATAAGCAGATAAGAGAGTGGGTGAAACATTCATAAGAGACACCAAAGTTTTTACGTGAAAAACCCCTAAAAAGGGGAAAAAAACCACGTGGCCTGGCCCAGCTTGAATGAATCCACTAGTATTGCAGTCGATTACAAATGAGGCCCTTCCTTGAGAGATGGCCTTAGCTTGATGTATATTTTATAGAGTACATTACATGATATGAATACAAAGAATCACTATTGACATGTTCGTTTGGTCGGGAGGACCGTAGTCGGTAGGAGACCGGGGTCAGAAAGATCGTTGTTTGTTAATGGAGATCGGAAGGACCATAGTAGGCGACGGAGATAGAAAGGACCGTAGTCAGCAGGAGACCTGGGTCAGAAAGACCGTTGTCTGGTGATGGAGGTCAGACAGACAGTAGTAGGCGACGGAGGTCAAAAGGACCGTAGTCGGCAGGAGACCTGGGTTAGAAAGACCGTTGTCTTTTGATGGAGGTCGGACGGACCATAGTAGGCGACAGAGGTTGGAAGGACCGTAGTCAGCAGGAAACCGGGGTCAGAAAGACTGTTGTTTGTTGGTGGAGGTCGGAAGGACCAAAGTATGCGACGGAGGTCGGAAGGACCGTGGTCGGCATTATTTTGGGATAACTGTGGGCATCAGGTGGTGGCCTGGTGGAGCTCAAGGCCTCAAGTAGTGGTCCGGAGGAAGTCTGGGCCTCATGTGATGTTCTGGTGGAGCACACGGCCTTTGATGATGATCTGGATAAGACAAGGGCCTCTGGCGAAGGTGAAGGCCGTTGGTAAAAGTGAGGGCCTCTTGCGAAGGTTAGGGCCTCTGGCAAAGGTGGGGGCCTTTGGCGAAGGTGAGGGCCTCAGATGAAGACGTCAGGCCTGA
>NW_021519585.1:0-322 GCF_001605985.2 Dendrobium catenatum | reverse complement strand
GTAGTCAATGCAGTACGGAAATCAATAGTCGATGAAATTGATATAAGAACTGATAAATCAAACTCAATCAATCAGTACGTCAAATCTCAGAAGAATCCGTCGATCAGTCAAATTAATTGTATCGAATCAATCGATCAAATCAAGTCAATGAAATCGATTAGAAAAGCAGTACAATAAAGCTCAATCTCTACTAGCAAGCAATGAATCAAATGCAGCAGGTTAAAACGGTGCAGAAACAATAGTATCAATGAGTCTATGCAATATTATCAATAAATCTATAATATTCATGTCCATAGCAATACATCTATACAATATCTATATC
>NW_021519584.1:0-317 GCF_001605985.2 Dendrobium catenatum | reverse complement strand
AATAGTGTTTAGAGGAGTGTTAAAAGCTTTTATGAATTCTAAAGTTGAGTTGGTATTCTTGTAGATTCGTGATCTATCCTTGTTTTATGGTAATTCTATCCATTAAAATGGTTGTTTGAATATGAGATGGTTAGTTTATATTGGAGAGTTTCTTAATCTTGTTTTGGAAGGACGTGTGGCATATTTAAGAGCATTTATGTGTCTTTTCTCTTAATGCTGGGCATTATTAGTTATCACATAGCATGTTTTTGAAGGTGTTTATGAATGGTTTTATGGTCGAAAGCTTTCTTTTGTAAGTCAATTTGTGTCTAGTGGCT
>NW_021519583.1:0-272 GCF_001605985.2 Dendrobium catenatum | reverse complement strand
TTTTTTTTTTTTTTTGCAATTGATTAAGGATTATTTGATTAGTTGAATCTCTTATTAGGCTATACATGTTGGCTCTTCATGATATCCTTGGGTGCCAACTTTTCTTGATACTTGTAAGTCTACATGTGTCAGGCTTTATGAAAGATGGAATTTATGGAGATGCCTTTTTGATTTCCTAATCGCTTTGAACTTGTTGCCCATACCAAGCTCTGTTCAGTTAATGTACTATTTCTTATGGTGTTTCAGCTGACATTTTTTTTGCTCGAAGGGGC
>NW_021519582.1:0-297 GCF_001605985.2 Dendrobium catenatum | reverse complement strand
AGATAGATTGTAGTGCACTAACTAATCTCCTGCCTTTACCTATAGATGTTGACATCTACTGTGCTTCTTTGGTATTCACTCATGATAGCGTGTTGTATGCACAACAAGCTTCCTATAACAACTCTTAGAAGTTTGCTTTTGCTATAATCTTTTGACATTCTACTCGTAGATGACGTCTAGTGTATATGAGGGGTCTTCTGCAAGGGCCCATAGGAATTTGCTTTTGTTGTCGTCATTTGGCATCCTATTTGTAGAGAACACTTGTATGTATAATGAGTCTCTTGTATTTGCAGAATA
>NW_021519581.1:0-261 GCF_001605985.2 Dendrobium catenatum | reverse complement strand
TCTGTGATTTCTTTTTTTTTATTATTTTTTTGACGGAGTTTATATCCGCATAAAATATTTCCTATTGTTTTTTGCCATAATTTTGCCAGAAATCCTTCCGGTGGATTATTTTGTGATGGTAACATGTTTTTGACATGTGTTTTTCTATTGAATAATTTTCCACCATAAATCTGTTGAAAAATCTTATTTCTAACAGATTTTGGGCATTTTCTGGTGGATTTTGTTTGCCGGTAACATACATTTTTCCTTTAGTGATGTATT
>NW_021519580.1:0-408 GCF_001605985.2 Dendrobium catenatum | reverse complement strand
TTAAGAAGAAAAATGGCCAGATTCGTATCTGCATCGATTTCAGGGATCTCAATAAGGCATGCCCGAAAGATGACTTTCCACTCCCAGTATCAGAACTTCTGGTTGATAATACTTCCAACTACGATATATTCTCCTTCATGGACGGATCGTCAGGCTACAATCAAATCAAAATGACCCCTGAAGATGAAAGACATACATCATTCAGAACACATATAGGCATATTCTGCTACACAGTTATGCCATTTGGTCTGAAGAATGCTGGTGCCACATATCAACGGGCGATGACTCATATATTTGATGATTTGATCCATCAAAAGGTCGAATGCTATGTGGATGACTTGGTCATTAAAAGCATGGATCGAAAGGATCATATTGATGATTTGAGAATTGTGTTCGAGAGGATCAGAA
>NW_021519579.1:0-260 GCF_001605985.2 Dendrobium catenatum | reverse complement strand
AAGGCTCAGGATGAAGAACCATTTGAGTTCAAAACTTTATAAAGGTTTAATTGAAAACTCAACCAATTTTCTTCCTTTTTATAATTAATTTTGCTCGTATTTATCTGGAGTTGCTTTTGGCTGATGTGTGCAGATAGATCGTGCTGTCCTAACCATGAAAAATGGAGAATTTGCTCTTGTGGCCATTCCATCAAAACTGCAGAACATGCCTTTTGTTCCACTAAATCAAAGCAGGATCTTGTGGTAATTCCACCTACATA
>NW_021519578.1:0-1458 GCF_001605985.2 Dendrobium catenatum | reverse complement strand
TTCTAATTAACAGTAAACCACATATGTATTCCTAATAGCCACGCGAATTAGAAAAATCATCATTAGCAATTTGAAGAATACTTGAATCAAAACCATCCCTACAATCCATTTCTATCCCAATTATTTCTCCCTCACCATCACAAGAAATACTAGCATCTAATTAGTCACCATGCTTCACCTTATGATCCCTTGATCAACAAGCTAGAAGAACTAATAAAACATCGCTAGTCATAATATAAATAAGAACTTCAATAATTTACACATCAACCTTATTAGACACAGGATCCAATCCATTAGGAAATAATTACAAAGATGAGAGGGAGTAGTCAAATCAATACCAATCTCATCCCTAACAATAGGCACCAGCTCACCCACAGATGGAACAGCCTCTTGGTCAGCAGGCCCCATAGGAGCATGAATAGCCGCATCAACACCATAGTCCCCAGACACCTCTTGTTCATAAAAAACCACAACTCCACCATTAGTAAAAATAGTAGGACTTGCTATCACATCAACGCCTGAAGAGTCAATGGGGCTAGGTAAAGTGTTCACAATACAAGTAGTGGCCAACTCACCCACCACCAAACTAACAGGAACCAAAGCCATAAATAGTACCACCCTCCCTAGTAAAACCAGAAGGTAAATCGACCTCCCCAGGAATCAACAATTCACTAGCAATAGGAGCAGAGATTAAACATTCACTCTTAGTAAAATCAACATTAACATCAGTAGAAGCAGGAGGAGGGGAAGCATTTAATGAATCCACACCACCCAGCCCATGCACATGGATGCAACAATGATTAACAAGAGGAAAAGCATCAACTGACAGACTGGCCAAATAAGAACTAGGGTCAACTAAGGCAGGACCAATTACATCCATAACCATAATGACCTCACTACTCAAATGAAGGGCATTCTCCTTGTTAACCCCCAAAGCATTAATAGGAGAAATAATTGGATTTAAAGGAACAACATTGGCCAATATAGGGACATTAGCATGTGAAGGATGACAAGCATCATTTGAGTGTTCTAAGCGTTTACATTTATTACAGAAATGAGTGAAACCCTCCATCACAATTTGCTGAACATAGCCTAATTTATAAGGACCGATCCACACTTTATTTGTGTATTTTGGGTAATAACAATCTCCACCAGAACATGGGCCACAGATAGACGAGAGCCCAAAGCAGTAGCATTATCCATTTTCAATGGTCTACCAAACAACAACCCCAAGACATGAAGGATATGATGGGAGAAGAAGTGAGGGCGCAAGTTGGGAAAAGATATCCAAATGAAAATAATGGGAGATTCGACGCCAATATCATCTAAGGGAGACCATTTGGTCCGTTTCATGAAGCAATTATAAACCAAATATGATATATGGCAAAAAAGTCTACTATAATCAATATCATTTTCCAACTTGATAAGAGCATCACTACAGCAAAATCACATAATAAT
>NW_021519577.1:0-242 GCF_001605985.2 Dendrobium catenatum | reverse complement strand
GTTGCAAGAATATAAAACATGCAAATAGCAACTCTCTCAACACTACTTGCTAAAATATTGTTCATATTATTTAACAAACACAAATTTAACTTTTTATTACCTACTAGCCATCTAAAAGCATCAAAGAATACCATGAATGTTTTGTACACAACTCATCTTGAATTATAAGCTATGGAGGAGGATTCCTGAAGTTAATCCAAGGCATCATCATCATCGCTAACCATTCTCCAATAAAGGTTAGT
>NW_021519576.1:0-429 GCF_001605985.2 Dendrobium catenatum | reverse complement strand
GAGCTAGTGATAAGAGTAACCTTACCACCCAAAGAAAGAAATTTCTTTCCCCAAGTATTAAGCCTATTTATCATATTAGTCAAGATATCATGAAAATCTACAGCCCTTAACCGATTAAGAGATAGTTTGATCCCAAGATAATTCATCTCCTTGACTACTTTGAAGTTCAAAACTTTATTAACCTTTTTCCTCATCCGATTACCAACAACATTACCAAACATGATTTGAGATTTACTAGTACTCTTCACCTCTATATGCTGATGATTGTCCAGTCCAACTACAAAAGTCATCAACAATACTCTTCACCTCCTTAGCAATATCTTTTGAGACTTGTGAAAAAATAATAACATCATCAGCATATAAGAGATGAGTAATTTTAGGAACCCTTGGATAAATTTGAATTCCAATATTAATACCCCTTTCATGAAT
>NW_021519575.1:0-1344 GCF_001605985.2 Dendrobium catenatum | reverse complement strand
GGCTCTCCTAGATCTAAGGACATAGTGTGTTTATTTTATTTTTGTACTCCCATGCATCTATTACCTCAAGGGTTAGTTTAAAACATTACTTTAAACCCATACAACGTAGTGACACCCTAAGGACAATAATTAAGGACCCGTCTAGCGAACTTAGAAGTTTTTTAGGAGCTAGGATAGATCCCGAATTGACATGAAAACTTCAACAATTAAACTTAGTGACATCATAAGATTCTCATAATTTTCTAGGAATTTTTAGGGCTTGTTAGACCCCCTAGTTAACCGACCCTAATTAATCAGTTAAATGAGGCCCTGAGACCTTCCGAAAAATACAATAAATACACCTTAGGTCAGAAAATTACCCATAATACCTCAAACTAACCAGAATCTAATCCTTGACTTTAGATAAATAGGGCTTCTCTAGTTTGACTTCAGGTTAACCCCTAATTTGACCATAGGTGGAATTTACCATTTTGCCCCTGATAACTCATTAAAAATTATTAAAAATCCCAAATCTTCTCCAAACACTTGGGAACACTTTCTCAGGTCATTCCTGACCTCTGGGGGTGATTCCAATCAGTTTGGAGCTTGTTTGGGGCAAAACAGTAAAAAAGTTCCTTTTCCTAGTTAATTTAGAAAATTCCCTTAATTACTCAATCTTTAGAAATTCATAACTAATTGTAGAAAATTCTAAATTAGGAAAACTCACTTGAATTAGACTCCAATTAGGGCCTAGTATTTACTAAAAATCTTAGGATTCCAGAAACTGTCATAGATTAGAAAGTCAACTTTTTGGTCAACCGTAGTTTATTTAAGGCCCGAAACTTAGGAAATTCATAACTTTGCCTAGAAAACTCCAATTTCAGCCTACTACCTGGATTACTACTCGTATTAAGGTCTAGTATTTTCCTAAGGTGCTAGGAGACTCAGATTTAGCCTTTTTCCCATAGTGACTTTTTGGACCCTTTAGTCTAGTTCCTAGGAGGACCCAGGACTTTCCAAAATTGGCTAATGCAATTTGAACTTCAAATATGAATACCCTAAGATCTTAAAACTGATCAACAAACTAAAATAATTAAAATTGACCCTAATCCACCAATATTTGAATTTCAAATAAAATATCCTTTTCAGACCCAACAAACTTGATCTTTAGATAACTTTAACTAATTACACTGCTTAGGACCTATGCAAGCCACACCAGCTTTACACACACTTAGAATTGTTTGCTAGGGCACCACTTCTACACTTAGGTTAGGCCGCTGGGATTTACTTTCTGTTGTGTGCCGGAGCTTTTCGTGGTTTTCACTGCTTGCTGTTTGAAAATTGAATTGCTGTGTTTGCTTACTT
>NW_021519574.1:0-484 GCF_001605985.2 Dendrobium catenatum | reverse complement strand
TTGTTCAATTGAGCAATTCTTCATAATCCTAAGAATTCCTCTTTACTTTTGGCATTACCTAGAGAATGGAATTGACCGCATGAGAGAAATGGAGCAATATTTTATTCTTGTATATAATAACAATAAACATTAAATAAAATAATTGTACATAATTATAGTAGGTTATCATCATTTATTAATACTCTTATCCTAATTATTTGAGATGAACATAAAATCTCATTCTTCTTTCCTTACTATAGAGTACTGCATGAAGACTTAAATATACTTTACCCAAATCTTATTGCACAACTCATTGAATATGTATAAGACATTTTTCAATGAACACTAAATTCCTCTTCAACCATGCAATCAAGATTATTAAGAGATAAGACAAGGAAAAAAATCAAATAAAATAATAATAACAGCTTATGTTGTCGCTTCACAAGCTTTTTCTGACATCAGCTTCAACTCCCTAATGACAATACCTTTCTTCCACTCCTCACAC
>NW_021519573.1:0-887 GCF_001605985.2 Dendrobium catenatum | reverse complement strand
TATATATATATATATAATTCTGGATGATAAAGTCGGCTAGTTGTAATTAATGAGCTCGTTTTTAGCTCTTCTATTTAAGGTTTGACAAGGCACTTAGTAAGAGTCTTTGGCAGCCATTGTGACTTCATTCTTTTGGAGGGAACTTGAAGAGAGAGCTTGAGTGGGAGAGATGAAAGGGTGGAGTTTGAGAGAGGGAGAAGAACCTTAGAGGGGGTTTTAAGGGAGTGTGGAGGGGTATTCCACACGGTTGCTCCAGTGAGCTTGCACCTTAGTACCATCGGATTTAAGGCTTGTATTAAGGGATGTTCTGGGAAGAAGAAGATCTATTTGGTGTCAAAGGACCCGGTTACTCCACTACACCGGGGATGGTGGAAGTGATTTTGTAAAGGCTTCTCCTTCTAGCTATGGGAGCTTAAGGAGAGACTGCGTTTAGTGAAATACTCGGAGGGTGCCTCCGAGGAGTGGACATTGGTCAAGGTTTGACCAAACCAATATAATTCTGATGTGTTCTTTCATTTATTATTTTCACATTTAATTTCTGCACTTTGATTTCTGTGATGAATCTTGGTTTGTGTTTTTTTATTGTGTAAGATTTTTCTAAAATACCGATTCACCTCTTTTGGTTAGTCTTGGGACTAGTTTATAAGGGATTAACATCCCTAACAAACTTTCAGGTTGTTCTCCACACTTTTTAATTTCTATGAACATGTCCTTAAGATAGTAGAATCTCTTTTCTCAAAATTGGTTTTGATCCTCGAACCAAACTTAGGCAACCACCTAAAATCTTTCGGTAAAACATTGACATAATAAATAATATTAATATAAATATAATGAAAAATGTTAAGTAATGTCAAATAAATATACTTGAAATTATTTTAACCATATAT
>NW_021519572.1:0-6263 GCF_001605985.2 Dendrobium catenatum | reverse complement strand
GATTGACGCGGATACTTCATTCAAGGCGCTACTAGGTCATCCCTGGTTGTATGAATATGGCATTGTCCCATCAACACTACACCAGTGTATGAAGTATCTCAAAGATGGAGAAGAATTCAGGATCTCTGGCGACATTCAACCCTTCACAGTTCATGAAACTACAATTTATGAAGATGCACGGTACTTCATGCCAAAGAAGCAAAAGTCTTCGAGCTCCCTCGAAGCTAAGGCATCAAATTCAAAGGCTGCAAAGCGATCTGAACGAGAAAGTGAGAAGAAGCAGGTGGGAAGAAAGAAAGCAGTGCTGACTCTTCCCAAAGCACCGACCATTCCAAAAGAAAAGAAGCATGTACCTCATCTTGGGAGTGACACAGATGAAGATGATGTTACTCCTGCTAAATCTCGAAAAGTATACCAGTCCACGGATGAATGGAGTAGGCATGTTGAATTTTCAAATGATGATTATGACTACGATTCTATTTATATGAACATGGTGCAGAATGTGTTCTCTAGAAGAATTTACAGCCTATCAATTTCAGATAGTGTACTCGTAGTCACGCGTGTTACCTTACAACATTTCAAAGAAATTATTCCGCGCGAGGTGCATAAGGTTGAAGAACTCGCTACTCTCTATCTGCCTCCCCGTAAAAATGGGACTGTGCCAAAGAATGTGTTATATTCTACGGGAGTTCGCGAAGAGGAGAATCATGACTGGGATTGCATGATCCTCGATTCTGAAGAGTTATTTTCTACGAGGCTACCTAGATTCAATACAAAAAATATTCAAAGAATGCTACGAAAACAAGTCAATATTCCTACCACCAAGCGACAACTTCGTACAAGTTTGGGCCTCTGGTATGGGAGGATCCACGTCCACTACGATGGAAGGATACAAATGCATATAAAGGTATCAGATTCATCAAGCAAAAATTCCTCCGGAAAGAGATTTGTCGCGCCATCACATGCGTGGAAATTGAATCCGAAGATGGTGATGCTGAAAAGACATACGAAGCTGATGATTATGATGAACAGCCCATGGAAGCTGAACCTGCACCAGAAGAGCTTGAAGATGGTGAACAGGCGGCCACTATGGATGAACTAAAAGAAGTCAACTTGGGGACTGAGGAGGATCCTCGCCCAACCTTTATTAGTTCTCTCCTACCCGAAGAACAAATAGAAGAAATACAAGAACTTCTCTGTGAATTCAGGGACTGCTTTGCCTGGATATATGCCGAGATGCCTGGCTTATCCCCTGACGTAGCAGTTCATAGACTAACAATCAAACCGGATGTAACACCCGTCAAACAAGCTCCAAGGAGAATGAGATTGGAGATTGAAGAACAGGTGATCGCAGAAACGAAGAAGCTAATAGATGCAGGCTTCATCCGAGAAGAAAAGTATGCTGATTGGATCGCAAATATCGTCCCAGTGAAGAAGAAGAACGGGCAAATTCGTGTCTGTATTGACTTTAGGGACCTCAACAAAGCATGCCCAAAAGACGATTTTCCACTCCCTGTATCCGAACTCCTAGTGGACAATACGTCCAACTACGACATGTTCTCCTTTATGGATGGATCGTCAGGATACAATCAAATCAAAATGGCGCCCGAAGATAAAAAACATACATCGTTCAGAACGCCCATCGGCATTTTCTGCTACACAGTCATGCCCTTTGGCCTGAAGAACGCTGGTGCCACCTACCAGCGGGCGATGACTCACATATTTGATGATTTGATACATCAGAAGGTCGAGTGTTATGTAGATGACCTTGTTGTCAAAAGTCTTGGCCGAAATGATCACTTAAAAGATCTCAGAATAGTATTTGAGAGAATCAGAAAGTTTGATCTGAAGATGAATCCTCTCAAATGTGCTTTTGGGGTCTCTTCCGGCAAATTCCTGGGGTATGTTGTTCGTCATCGAGGAATAGAGATCGACCCCAACAAAATTAAGGCAATCACGGAGATGCCACCACCAAGGAACCTTCGACAGCTTCGCTCGTTGCAAGGACAACTGGCTTTCATTCGGAGATTCATATCAAATCTATCGGGTAGGTGCCAGCCATTTTCAAAGCTAATGAAGAAAGACGTCCGTTTCAAATGGGACGGAGAATGCCAGGAAGCGTTTGATAGCATCAAGAGATATCTGCTGAATCCGCCTATCCTAGCAGCGCCGATTCCGGGGAAGCCTCTCATATTGTATACAGCTGCACTAGAAGAGTCCCTCGGAGCACTATTGGCCCAGAATAATGAAGAAGGAAAAGAAAATGCGCTCTACTATATCAGTCGAAGGTTGATTGGAGCAGAAAGCCGTTACTCTCCTATTGAAAAACATTGCCTGGCACTGATTTTTGCAGTTCAGAAACTCCGCCATTACATGTTATCCCACAAAATCACACTGATATCAAAGATCGATCCGCTGAAGTTCTTGATGACAAGACCAGCGTTGACAGGTCGTCTAGCCAGGTGGGCAGTATTGTTGTTGCAGTTTGAAATCATATACATGCCACAGAAGGCGGTGAAAGGACAGGCCTTGGCAGATTTTCTTGCTGCACACCCAATCCCAGCTGATTCTCCGCTAAATGATGATTTGCCCGATGAGCAGATTATGCAGGTCGAGGAAAATGAAAGGCAACCATTCTGGGAGATGTACTTTGATGGGGCATCATCGATTAGACCTGTCCGACCTCCAAATATTGCAAGAGCCCGAGCTGGCATCGGTCTCATTTTCGTAGCACCTGAGGGAGGTATAATGAGATTTTCATTCAGTTTGACTGAACCTCGGACCAATAACGAAGCCGAATACGAAGCGCTGTTAGCAGGGCTGGAGATTGCCATCGATGTCAGGATCCAACATCTCCAAATCTTTGGTGATTCTCAACTTGTAATAAATCAAGTACAGAAGAGCATCATGTGGCCAAGAGACGTAAAGCTAGTCAAGCTTCAGAATCGTGGTGGCATTGTTTAGATATTGAAGTCGAAAATGATTGGAGACAGCCATTCATTGACTACTTCAAGGAAAACAAACTCCCGACAGAAAAGTCTATGGCCGCACAAATTAAAAAAAAGGGCATTGCGATACGCATTTGTTAATGACATGTTGTACAGACGAGCCTTTGATCAAATGTGGCTAAGGTGCTTGGGGACCAAGGAAGCTGATAAAGTGGTAGCAGAAATCCACGAAGGGCTTTGCGGAGCACATCAGTCAGGTCCCAAAATGGCCGCTAAAATTAAGAGAATGGGATATTATTGGCCAACTATGGTCAGGGATTGTATCGATCACGCTAAGAGGTGTCACGAGGGTCAAATCCACGGTGATGTTATACATCAGTCTCCAAATCCACTACACCCAACAATAGCGTCCTGGCCATTTGAATGTTGGGGTACTGATATTATCGGGCTAATAGATCCGCCGTCATCAGCAGGACATCGATTTATTCTGGCAGCAACAGACTACTTCTCTAAGTGGGCAGAAGCAGCTCCATTCAGAGAGGTCACATCCGAGCATGTGATCAATTTCTTTACCCATAATGTCGTCTACAGATTCGGTGTGCCACGCCGCATAATCTCAGACAATGGTACTGCATTCAAAAGTACAAAAATTTACAAATTCGTTGATCGACACAAAATCGATCGGCACAAAATCATTCAAGGGCAAATGGATTGGCAGAAGCATTCAACAAGACGTTGGTGAAATTGTTGAAGAAGATCCTTACCAAAAATAAAATGGAGTGGCATACGAAGATGGCAGAAGCTTTATGGGCCTATCGTACGACCTACAAAACACCAACGAAAGCCACTCCTTATTCATTGGTGTTCGGTGTTGAATCCGTATTACCATTGGAGATCGAGCTATCGTCACTCCGGGTAGCAATTCAGAATGATCTCACTCAAGAGCAAAATGCCCGCCTCAGAATGGAAGAGCTCGACGCACTTGATGAACTCAGGTTACAAGCCCAACAAAACCTAGAAATCTATCGAGGAAGAATGGCGAAATCCTTTGATCGGATGATGCGCCCTCGGATATTTCATGAAGGAGAATTGGTCCTGGTGCTGAGAAGACCAATCATCCCACACCACAAAATTGGTGGCAAATTTGTATCCAATTGGGAAGGCCCCTTCGTCATCGAGAAAGTGTACCAAGGAGGAGCATATCAGTTGATCGATTTGAACGGTCAGAGGCCTATGCCTCCTATCAACGGCCTACATTTAAAGAAATATCACGCATGAAAATTTCATATATGATGTATTTTGTGATAGTCAAAATTTTATATGCATATTTATTAATGCATGTTTGCTCATATTTTGAAAATTCTCTTGTATAGCAAGAATGCATTTCGAAATCCCCCATCAGACTGGGGGCATTTTAAATATTTATTTAGGTCAACATCGCGCTGTGTGCCGAGATCCCCAAATAAATATTTAAAATCTCAAAGACAAAAAGCCTATCCAAAATGTCCCTGCGAGACAGGGGGCATTTTAAATATTCATTTGGGTCGACATCGTGCTCTACGCCGAGATCTCCAAATGAATATTTAAAATTTTATATTCCAAATTTATTCCATTCTGAAATGTCCCTGCGAGACAGGGGGCATTTTAAATATTTATTCGGGTCGACACAGCGCTGCATGCCGAGATCCCCGAATAAATATTTAAAATTATCAATCCAAATATTATTTTGTGCTAAAGAATACAAAGATTTCTTTTTCAAAGTCTATGCAGGTGATCTTTCAAGAGCTAAAGACATCACCCTCTTCAATGAACAAAGACTCAAAAGTCAAGAAAGAGACTTTTGTGACTACACACTCCTACAAAATTGAGCCGAAGAAGCTTAAAGTCTTTTGACAGCCTGAAGCTTAAGGTTCGAATGGGTGTAAAAGGTCGGATCTAACAAGCCCAAATATGGCCGGATCGCTGGCAGCTCTGTTTACTCAACAAGCCATAAGAAAGGCCGTAGTAGCGGAACCCCTACTTCGTCAACCCGTTAGTAGGGACTGTAGGAAGCATGAAAGGCAGATTTGACTCGAACAGTTCAAGTGATCGTAGTCTACAAAATTCTCCTAAATGACTGGAGAATCAATGTTCCAGTGGAAGGATGAGTCTCGAGCAACTACTAAATGTTCATAAGCTCTAAAATCTAAAACCACGAAGGATGACTCAAAATCTGTCAAATTCAGTAAAATCGGCATTGGGGAGCGCAATTCCCATAGCTCAAGTCTGAAGCCTGAATGGGTGTAAGAGGTCGGATCCAACAAGCCCAAATATGGCCGGATCGCTGGCAGCTCCATCTACTCAACAACCCATAAGAAAGGCCACAGTAGAGGAACCCCCATTTCAGCAACCAGAGGATGAAGGGGCTGTCAAATCCTAGCTCTCCCGATCTGATGAACTCAAGTGACTCAGATTAAAGTCTTCTCAAGTGGTTAAGGATCAAGATACTACCTACGTTCGGTACTATCAACTGAATCCAGAACCTGCAAATCCTTCAACAAATCCGTAATGCACAAAGCGAGGATCAAAGAAATTTTTCTTCAACAAGTCCGCCAAAGCACAAAGCAAAGGACAAAAGAAAATTATCCCAAAGTTCACAAAATGCCAAAGGCTGAACTAAGAGGATTCTGTCATCAAAAAGTCCGTTATGCACAAAGCTCTGGATCGATTACATTTCTCCATCGACCTAACACAAACCCAAGGGTTTTGGTCATCAATATCCACTCCTTCAATAAGCCCGTCAAAGCTAGAAGCATAGGGCCGAAGGTACAAAAATCACCTAACAAATCAATAAAGACAAATAAGAAAATTCTCCATCCTTGTCCGCATCACAAAGCACAAAACAAAGGAAATCAGTATCTCAATCATCTATGGACACATCTAAAAGAGTCAAAGAGAAAGGGAGATTAGTGTGACATTCAAACAGGTTTTGAAGATCCACTAAAGAAAAAATCTTAGTGTGACATCCAAGCAAAATTTTGGAGATCCACTAATTGGAACCCTAGTGTGACATCTAGAACAAATATTTAGAGATTCACAGGGTCAATCAGCATACAACAAACGTGGCTCGCTCCAGGCGCGTACCACATTTGTTGGGGGGCATTTGACGACCTCTATTCAGATAAAAAAATAATGAAATAAAAAATGCATACCTGTCTCTACCGCAAATCCCCAAAATCCCGCTCAATACCTTGGCACCGTCGAAATGCCTGAGCGAATCCCGCAAATACCGCAAGAAACCCCGCCGATGCTACAGTTATATCTCTGCAAGTGGCA
>NW_021519571.1:0-227 GCF_001605985.2 Dendrobium catenatum | reverse complement strand
AGAATGTCTACATTTTTGCAATCTATAGATTACCGCTTGTGGATGTTAATAAATGATGGATATGTTGCATCGTTTAAAACTGTTAATGGTTTGAAAACTCCTGTACCTTTTAATGAATGGAGCAATGAGGATAGGGAGTTAGCCCAACTGAATGCTAAGTGCTTCAACTGCTTTTTTGTGCATTGAAATTTGAGGACTATATGAGAGTATCTACCTGTGTTTCTGGA
>NW_021519570.1:0-217 GCF_001605985.2 Dendrobium catenatum | reverse complement strand
GGGGGGGGGGGGTGGGGGGAGGAACCTGGACAACAACATTTATGACCTGATAAAGGCAGCAGCTCAACAATAATGAGCTGAAACATAGCAGCTCCCCAACAAAGCAGCAAAAACCGAACAACTCATTGGATCGGTAGAACTTCATTATCGCGGAATCCATCAACTCATATGAATATCTTATTCAAGAACATTTGGCTTACTTTCTCCAATCTCAGGC
>NW_021519569.1:0-220 GCF_001605985.2 Dendrobium catenatum | reverse complement strand
GGCCTAGTATTTATTAAAAATTTTAGGTTTCCATAAACTGGCCTAGATTAGAAAGTCAATTTTTTTGGTCAACCCTGTCTATAGGATAGGGCCCGAAATTTAGAAAATTCATAACTTTGTCTAGAAAACTCCAATTTCAGCCTACTACATGTCTAACTACTCGTATTAAGGTCTAGTATCTTTCTAAGGTGTTAGGGATCCCAAAATTAGCCTTTTTCCC
>NW_021519568.1:0-391 GCF_001605985.2 Dendrobium catenatum | reverse complement strand
AATTGAGAACACATGATAAAAAGAAAAGGTGAGAGTGGACAACCTTGATGGAGACCACTCTTCCCCACATTCCATTTGGAGAATCCGCCATTGATTAAGATAGAAAACCTTGGCTCCATAATTCACTCCATCACAAAGTTCATAAACTTCTTTTAAAAGCCCAAGTTACCCATCATCTCATAAAGGGTCTTCCAACACATGCCGTCGTAGGCTTGCTCCATGTCCAGTTTGATAGCTACCATACCATCACCTGATTTTGAATTTCTTATCTTATTGAATATATCTTGAGCCAGCAATAAATGATCAGCTATACTTCTCCCTTTAACAAAATCTACCTTTTCTTCTGAAATAATATTGGGAATGATCAACAATAGCCTGTTCAATAAAACCT
>NW_021519567.1:0-236 GCF_001605985.2 Dendrobium catenatum | reverse complement strand
GAGTGGTTCATAGATGATGAGACAGATTTGCCATTAGCAGACTTACAGTTAGAAGATCTAAGTGTGGATGTCTTGAGGGGCGAAACAGATCAAGTTGGAACATCCACTAGTACTGCAGTTGGCACATCCACTAGCTCTGCAGCACAACAATCAAGTAAAGGTATTCCACAACTTCTTATATGCTATTACATTACATTTGTGTCAAGTGAGCAATGAACATGAATACATGATAATGA
>NW_021519566.1:0-289 GCF_001605985.2 Dendrobium catenatum | reverse complement strand
GATATTATTAAGTCATTCAAATGTTTAATAAATGATCTATGATCATGGGATTAATATGGATAATACGATGGATTGCCTTAGATTCAAGCCATTTATACTGAAGTGCCCATCTAAAAAAGTTTAAAAATAGGCCTCATTTTCTACACGAGGGGAATGAAATGAGAAAATTTAATAGCTCTCTTATCACCGCCAATAATCACTTTTTAATTGCTTTCAAGAAATTATTTTACTAGAATGCTCCATTACAAAATAATAAGAAAATTATCCCAAATGAAATTTTAATTGAAAT
>NW_021519565.1:0-256 GCF_001605985.2 Dendrobium catenatum | reverse complement strand
TTCAAGTTTAAATCTTACCTTTTATCTTCTCTAAACATTCCATTTGATTTTCCCTCTAAACCGCCGCCGTAAAACTCGCCGCCGCTCGCCGAGCCCAAGCAGTCGCCCTCTCATCCTTTTCTCGTGTGCTCCTTCATTCGGCCGAGAGAAACACAAGAGGGACCGAAATATTTCAGTCCCTAGGAGGTATTTTACCTATATGAGGGAGAGGGCTCACTCAAAGACGCATGTACCCTCGCTAACAAAGATTTTCTTA
>NW_021519564.1:0-323 GCF_001605985.2 Dendrobium catenatum | reverse complement strand
CATTTAGTTGCATATTCTGATGCAGACTATGCTGGTTATAAGGTTGATAGAAAAAGCACATCTGGAACTTGTCAATTTTTCGGATCATCACTTATTTCTTGGTCTTCTAGAAAACAAAATTCAGTAGCTTTATCCATTGTTGAAGCAGAGTACATAGCCGCTGGTAGTTGTGTTGCTCAAGTTTTATGGCTAAAGCAACAAATAGAGGATTTTGGAATTAAGCTTAAAAATATCCCTATTAAATGTGATAATACAAGTGCTATAAGTTTAACAAAAAATCATATATAACATTCACGAACTAAACACATAGAGATTAGACACCA
>NW_021519563.1:0-591 GCF_001605985.2 Dendrobium catenatum | reverse complement strand
ACGTGTATATATATATATATCGATTTTGAAATATTTGATATTTATAAAGGTTTTGAAAAGTATAACTTATGGGTGATTTAAAAAGTGGAAAAATGTATGTTTTGAAAAGTATAAAGGTGATTTTTGAAAAGTGAGATATAAGATTTAAAAAAAAAAAAATGAAATGTGTTGGGAACTAATATTTTTGTAGTGGAAAATGTGAAAGTGTGTGATCTTGGAAATGTATGTTTAAAGTTATATGATTTCTAAAAATGAGGTGTGTGAATTTATGAATGGTGAATGTATGTTTTTTAGAGGTATCATATGAGGTGGTTGAACAATAAAATATTTAGTTTTTGAATGTTAATTGACATGTATGTGCTTTAAGAGGTGATTGTATGATTTGAAAAAGTGAAAGGTGTATGTTTTAAAAGGTGATTTGCTCGTATTTTGGAAAGTGGGAAAAGTATATTTGAAAAGTAAAAATGTCTATCTTTTGAGAAGTTTTTTTTTAAAAAACAAAAAATGTATTTTTGTATTAGAAAATGAAATGTATAAAATTGAAATTGTATTTGGATTTGTGTGTGTTAGAAAGGTGAAATTTGAGATGTT
>NW_021519562.1:0-307 GCF_001605985.2 Dendrobium catenatum | reverse complement strand
CCGAAGTTCTACAGGACCATCACCTGACACTCGAATTTCTGTCGTACAGTTGATACTTGTAATCTGATTGCCCTTGGAGGTGAGTAAGCCCATTATAACCAACTCAAGTTCTAGTTGAATCATTTTTAATTAGGTCAGGCCCCGTGGTTTACCCTTTTTCCAGGGCTTTCTGTCAAGGCACTCATTAAGCTGTGCATGAGATTTATCTTCGTAAATGTGTTCCTCTCACTGTTGAACACTATCCCACTCTCACTGTGTGTGACGCCCCAAGCATCCATAGTGAAAGGATTCGTCGACAGTCTCGATC
>NW_021519561.1:0-2201 GCF_001605985.2 Dendrobium catenatum | reverse complement strand
GTGGTTCACCTGCATCAATCTTTCTTTGGCTAACTCGTTGCTCGTAAGCAATTAGCGAACCAAGAAGATTATCAATAGAGTAAATATTTAGATCTTTAGACTCAATAATTACATTATTTTTAGCATCATAAGCAGTAGGCAAACAACGAAGAATCTTATTAACCATTTCAGCATTCGTTAATTCCCTACCCAGTGCATGCAAAGAGGTGACTATTTGTGTGAATCTTATGTACATAGCAGAAATAGATTCATTTGGTTTCATACAAAATAGTTCATAATCATGTAACAAGATATTAAGTCTAGATTACTTAACCTCATTAGTCTCCTCATAAGTTATACAAAGTCTCTCCCATATGTCCTTCCCACTTTTGCAAATGGAAACCCACATATAGTCTTCTGATTTTAAAGAACAAAAGAAACTATTCAAATATTTGGTGTTTAGTTATGCTAAGTCACGTTCTTCTACTGTCCAGTCTGCAAAAGGTGTTTCAATTCTAACTCTGTCAACTAGTCTAGTTAGTTTTGTATACCCTTCCTGAACTAAGATCCACATACGATAATCAAGTGACTGTAAAAATGTAGACATGCATGTTTTCCAAAAAAAAAAGATATATTATCAAACAATGGATGTCTAGTTATAGATTAACCCTCAAGTGTATTTTGGTTTTCAAATGTAGCCATCTACATTAATCAAAAAGTAGTCTAAACTTATGATTTTGAAATAAAGCTCTAATACCACTTGTTGAAACTCATTCACAATGAATTAGGTTGTTAAACCTAAGCTTATGTCCCACGGCTAACCAAGAGGGGGGTGAATTGGTAATTAAAAAAATTTAACCCTCTTTTTAAATTAGGAAATGAAAATAAAACTTTAATGAACTTTTCTAGAAAACATTTTTCAACCATAATTTTAAAAGTAAAAACACAAAAATAAAAAGCAGTGGAAAAATAAAGACACGCGATTTATAGTGGTTCGGTCAAACTTAACCTACATCCACTCCCCGGAGGCACCCTCCAAGTAATGCATTAATACCACTAGTGACTCTCCTTTTGCACCCACAATAAGGCGGAGAAGCCTTTACAAAACTCTCTTCCACCACTACCCGGTGAGGTAGAGAACCGTCATCCTTTTACACTCTTTCTAGTGTTAGTAGAGAATCATCCGTCCTTTCACACTCTCCTGGTGTAGGCAGTGAACCCGTCATCCTTTCGCACTCTTCTAGTGTGGGCAGAGAACCCTTCAGCTGTTCACACTCTCCTAATGTGGGCAGAGAACCCTTCGGTTGTTCACACTCTCCAAATGTCGGCAGAGAACCGGATCTCCTTAACAAATCTTCTTCACAAGAAATCTAGAAGGAAGAGAGAAAAGAATGAAGTAAACACAAATCAAAAGTAAAGATTCTTACCTTTGAACACCAAGTGAAGCCTTCATGCTCCAGTAGTAAGAATCCTCCTTTGAACACTCTCTTACACTCTCTCCTTGACTCTTCTTTCAATAGGCATGAAGATCAGTAGGCAAAAAGATTAAGTGACAGTTTAGATTGGACTATTTATAGGAAAGACACAAAAAACCGTTCAAAACCTACAAATTTTCAAGTCAATACGCATTGGATCGTCCTGTACGATCGTGGATCATCCTGGACGATTTTACTTAAATGCGTTGGAAACAAACCTAATGTATAAGGGTATAAAATGACTTCGTACACACACATCATCCCGTACTAACTAGGTTCGTCTGGTATGAACGGTTATTCCATATGTCGGTTCCCAAAAACTACAGAACGTCACTAAAATTTTAGAGTTGATTCACTTCGTCCTGGGATGAATATGGGTTCGTCCGGACGAAATTTTTCTAGAGAGCAAATCATCCTGGAACGATTATAAATTTCATCTGAACGAAAATTCTCCAGAGGAGATTTTGTCCCGGGACGAATACACTTCGTCCTGGACAAAAATATTCCAGAGAGCAACTCATCCTGGAATGAATATAAATTTCGTCTGAACAAAAATTTTTCAGAGTACATTTCATCCTAGGATGAATACACTTCATCCTGGACGATCAGAACTTAGAAAAATTTTCTTCAATTCATGTTCGTTCCATTCCTCTTACGAGGAGATAACTGACCTGATCATCCCGTACAAACTATGTTCATCCAGTACGATCAGTACAAATTTTTTAAGATCTCCTTAAGTGTGTGTGT
>NW_021519560.1:0-265 GCF_001605985.2 Dendrobium catenatum | reverse complement strand
AAGAAGTTTAGGTCTCTTACCTGACTTAATCTGTCAACTCAACTTCAAATACTTTGTATTTGACTTATAAGCTTCTTGAATTATTTCCTGAAGAGTATGATGAATAATCATCTGAATTAATAAACATAGATTTGTATCAATGGATACCACATCTATCTCCAATCTTGCTAAATCTCAAATAACAAAGTTTATAAAAGTTAGCAAAGAATGAGAAGTACTTAATAATTTTCTACTCAAAGCATCTGCTACCATATTAGTCTAACCA
>NW_021519559.1:0-202 GCF_001605985.2 Dendrobium catenatum | reverse complement strand
AGTCAACAGCTCTGTTGTCTGTTTAATTAAAAAAAAAAATCTAAAAATTCTTCAAAACTTTGATCTTGAGCTTGACTTGTTACCATTCAATACATTATGACATGTCCTATCTATAGATAATATTGAGTTGGATTGTGACATATGACACACACTAATTCACAATATAGAAAATATATATTTTTTAAAAGTAGATAAGAGTATT
>NW_021519558.1:0-1212 GCF_001605985.2 Dendrobium catenatum | reverse complement strand
GATCGAACAAAGCTGTGCAAACAGTGAAGACAGAAAATGCCGTGATATTATCAAACAAATGCTCAAAAGGATAATAATTGTAACATTGAAAAAACTTCCTCAAGAGAGGATGAAAATCAATTTTGTTTCAGATTTAACAAGAAAATTTCAGATTTCCGATGCATGATTTAAATGCAAAAATAAAATTCAAGAATGAGAGGAGGAGGAGAAGATTGGGAGAAAAAAAAAGTAAAGGACTGAAGAAGAAGAAGATGATGAAGAGGATGTAGGATAAGTTACCAAAAGATAAGAAGGTTGCCAGCTTCGGCTAGGGCAGAGGAAGTGAGGGATCCGGCTAGGGCTGTTGTCCACGCGAGCTAGGGGATAAGAAGTGTTCGCCCGGCGTTAGATACCTGGCCGCCGCCGCGAAACAAGGGTTCGCCTTCTGTGCTCGTGTGAATAGAGGGAGATGGGAGGGAAGGCTTCGGGCGAATCAATCCTGCGTGGGAAGAACGGAGAAGAAGGAATCATAAGTTCAGATTCACCGAAACAAATCGCGCAATTTAAGCTGGTTTCGATCTCGCACGAGCCGCTCAACATTAACCGAACGTCTTAATTTAAGAAAGCATGCAATTAATTTAATTTATCCTCCTATTCTGTATACCAAACAGCTCCTTAATAAACTCTGAAGTTGTTAAAATCTGAAAAACTTTTTGGTATGATATATATTAAATTTTGTTAAAATTTGAGATATTGTTTGACAACAAATTTTAAGATTAGGAATTTTTATTACGTCCGGTGTCCTGATGTAGCTCTACATTCAGACGTCAATAACATGTCGTTACGTGCTCTTACTCTTTACCGCGCGGCCCGACGACCTGACCCGGACCGGAACTCGGTATTGTTATGTTCGTGTTTTGCTAGGTATTGCTTGACAATAACAAGAAATACCGCTCTATCAAGACCAATACCTAGCAATGCCGAGCAATACCTAGCAAAACCTAGATATTGCTCGGTATTGCTCTGTATTACTTAGCATTGCTAGGTATTGGTCTTGATATAATGGTATTTCTCGTTACCGAGCAATACCTAGCAATATCCCTGATATGTCTCCAAAAATTATCTTGATCGAGCACGAATCCTGAGGCATAATCAAGTTGGAAACTTCGGAAATTAAATCGGAGACCATCCAAACACCAATTTAAACAAACTTATAATCAAACTGAACGTCTC
>NW_021519557.1:0-206 GCF_001605985.2 Dendrobium catenatum | reverse complement strand
TGCTTAGGGGTATAATCAAATTGAAGGAATTGATTTTTAGAAGACTTTTGCCCCTGTAGCTAGACTTGAAGCGATTATGGTTTTACTTGCCTTTGCTTGTTTTAAAGGTTTTAAATTGTTTCAAATGGATGTCAAGAGTGCCTTTTTAAATGGGGTAATTAAAGAAGAAAATATTTTTGTAGAACAACCTCCAGGTTTTAAAAATT
>NW_021519556.1:0-308 GCF_001605985.2 Dendrobium catenatum | reverse complement strand
TAAATATATTTTTATATGATTTAAATATTTGAGTGTTTTATAAATATATATAAAAAACTAGGTTTGAGATATATACATATATAAGAACTTAACCTTCTATGTTATCCTAAATATCCCAAACCTAAATATAAAGACCTCATTTTCCAAAACTTAAACTTTCCCATAGATGAAACCTCTTTCTAATATCAAAATACTAAACCCATTTCCCCCATATCTCCTATTATTCATGTTGATAATAAATTTAACTCTTTGCAAGGTAATGACTCTTACTCTCAGCCTTCTCGACTAAATGAATCGGATGAAATATG
>NW_021519555.1:0-1440 GCF_001605985.2 Dendrobium catenatum | reverse complement strand
AAATGCGACATGATCATTTTTTCAAGGTTTTCTAAAATACTATTTTTGAAAACAGACTCTGATACCAATTGAAATTACTAGATGGATAAGAGGGGGGTGAATTGTGAAAACTTTTTGACAATAGTTAAAACCTAAGGAGTTCTAATATTTTTTATGTTTTAAAATTTTAACATGAAAATTTAAACAATTTTTTTCACAAATTTTTCCAAGCAAATATTAAAAAATAAAATGCACGCAGTAATAAAAGACAATAAAGAAAAAGCAAACCGAGATTTTTATAGTGGTTCGGTCAAACCATGACCTACGTCCACTCCCCAGAGTCCTCCGCTCCGGGTATTTCACTACAAGCAATAGCTCTCCTTTTTCCCCCTTGGCAAGGCAGAGAAGCCTATATAAAACTCCCTTTCACCAACCCAGCGTGGCGGAGTGTCAAACTCTGTTTTTACCCTCCTGGCGATGGCAGAGAACCTTCTCATTTTTCTCCCTCCTGGAGAAGGAAGAGTACCTCGAGGTCACAGATGTAGAAGAGCCTTTCCCCTTGGAGATCCTCCCACAAATTCTTCTAGGGCCAAAGGAGGAGCAAGATGCAGCAAGTTTGGAGCAACCGTGTGATCTTCCTCACACCTCTTCTCCCTCACAACGCTCACCTTCTCCTTCCTCTCTCAAACCCTAAAGAACTTCTCAAGAGATCTCTCTCTCTCTCGGAATCCCTCTCTAACCACGTTCTCCTCTCGAATTCAGACCATCAAAATATGACAAGTTTTTCACCTCAAAATGGGCTCCAAAATCCTTAAGATTTCAAAAGTAGCCGTTACTATCGTACAATACGGCTTCTAATCATACAGTACGATATGTATAAACAGACTTCATCCTGGTACGCAGTGGTACAAACAGTTTAAAAACATTCGTACAGTACGATTATAAATCATACGATACGATCAATAACACTTCTGTTCATACAGGACGATAGTTGGGATGATCAAATATCGTCTCTGTTCATCGTATGGTACGATTTCCAACATACAATATGATGAGACAAAATTGAAGAGATCGTCCGAGACAATCATCGGGACGATTATAATTCATCTTTGTTCATCATATTGTATGAATGTGTTCGTACAGTACGATGTTCAAATTATAATTAAGCCCGGATTTCTTGCACTATTCACGGGTTAAATTAAGTAAGTATTTAAACAAAATCGTACAGTACGAAGGTGTTCGTACAAGACGAGCGGCGGAGAATAACTTACTTAAGTTAAAACGGCGGTTAGGGTTTTGGCTATGAACATATAGAATAGTACGAATACCTTTGTACGTTACGATCTATTCACAGAATCGTCCTACAAAGCTTTGATCGTACGGTATGAAATAACATCATACAGTACGATCTACAGAGAAAGAAAAACTCTAAATTTTTCATTTAAAAAAACTCTCCCCCTG
>NW_021519554.1:0-262 GCF_001605985.2 Dendrobium catenatum | reverse complement strand
CGTCCATCTAACCACTCCTCATTTGCTCTTGATCTCTCACCTATTTACGGGACATGTCAATCCAAAAAATCTTTAAATATACCTCTCATTTCTCTTGAGAGGGGGAAGGAAACAAGAAGAAAAGAAGAGAAGATAAGGAAGAAGCCCCTCCTTGACCACCGCCGGAGTTTCGTCGGACCACCGCCGGACCACCACTTAAGGCCCTCATCTCCGCCGGACCACCGCCTGACGCCGTTTCTCCGCCGGTCCACCACTTGAGGCC
>NW_021519553.1:0-253 GCF_001605985.2 Dendrobium catenatum | reverse complement strand
TGTCGAGCCGCTCTTCGAGCCGCTCGATTTCGGACCTTTCGGTTTCTAGCCCGCATTCGTGTTTTCCCGCCTAGTTTCCGCCACATTCGGTTTTCCATCCCGATTTCCCACCCGCCATTCCGTTTACCTGCCCGATTTATGTCCACCATTTGCGTATTCTAGCTCGGCATCCCGCCCAATTTTTACATTTCCCACTTTTTTTCGAGTTTTCACGCCCGTCGACATAAAAACTTAAAAAAAAAAAAAAAAAAAA
>NW_021519552.1:0-1062 GCF_001605985.2 Dendrobium catenatum | reverse complement strand
TCCTGAGCAAACCGACCGAGAAAAATGCCCGCCGCCGAAGGGGAAAAGCCACGCCGCCACCCAAGAAAACCCTAGGGTTTTCTCAGAGAGCGAATACCACAATAGCTAGTCCTTGACTTCAAACAAAATTATGCTTAATGAGGGATAGCATCTTAAATTCAAGGACTCCTTAATTCTTTTCCTTTTGATACCTCTTGCTTCAAGGCTAAACAAGGCCATAGGGAAATATGAAAATCACTATATCACAATGATTGACACTTTTTATTAACAAAAGCTAGAGGATATACAAAATGGCACCCTAAATGATGTATAAATGAATGAATGGCTCAAATGAGGGCTATGGCTCATGGGATAAATAAGAAATTTATGTAATCGATGGAAAAAACCCAAGCAAGATTTCGTGGATCGTTTATCTAGAGTTGTCACACCTCAAATCCATTTAATCATAAAAGGTAGTTGACCAAACTTGGCCAAGAACTTCTTTCCATCAATTATGAATTACATCCAAGAAAAATCTATGGACTCGAAATCAAAGATAGAGATTGACTCATAATCGTATGATACTATTTAGGTAAAAAAATGAGTAGACTATAAGTGGATATCCAAGGAAGAAGCTAGTCCATGATAGTTTAACCACAAGGGCTAAACTATCTCTATTAGCCTTACATTCCTATTTGAGTAAAAAAAACTACTAAATATTCCATACTGCTTTAAACATCCAACTAAGGCTTCGTTTGGGACGGCTTCCTTACTGCTTCTTGAAGCAGCTTTTTAGTACAAAAATTACTTTTTTTCTATTAAAAAGATGCTTTAAGAAGCAGTAAGAAAGTCATCACAAACGAAGCCTAAGTAAATAACATCATGTGTATAATCAGGTGTGGATGCATAGGATATGAAATGATGCTGTGTTATTCGTCCTAATTAGTGTGAAGAACCTATTGGTGTGCTTTTGGGTTTAGGTTATATTATGATTTTGCCCAACTTTGGATCAATATTGGTTAAAAAATTCTAACTTATAAAAGGCGAAGAAGCCACAATAAGTGACCTATGTATCCACATTCA
>NW_021519551.1:0-250 GCF_001605985.2 Dendrobium catenatum | reverse complement strand
GGCTTTCTTTCACGTTTCTCTCTTTCTCTCTCTATTTTGTCCTTATTATAAATTTTCAACATTTGAAATTATTTTAGCAAATCTTCATGCACCAACTAAGTTAGAAAAATTATTCTCTCTTTTTTGGGAATTCTATTAATGGATGTCTTCATCATAACTTATTAACTTAAATTCATTATAGCTCCATTATTAATATATGTATTCATATTTTATTTAATAATTAGAAAAATGTTTGAAAATCTTGAGGAGG
>NW_021519550.1:0-220 GCF_001605985.2 Dendrobium catenatum | reverse complement strand
ATTTAATTTATTGTGCACTAGAACTACCTGCTTTTCTTGTCTTTTTACTTGCATGCTAATTTTGATTTGACCTGGAATCTGATCATAGGCTCTTAAGGACTTATTAAAATTTTTTCTACTTAAACAAAATTAAAACATTTAAGCTCACATAGAAACTCTAACAAATTTAAGAAGTAAGCTCGAGACTGCCGGGAGTTCGGTTGCATATTCGTTGCATTTT
>NW_021519549.1:0-513 GCF_001605985.2 Dendrobium catenatum | reverse complement strand
TTATTAGTTTTATAGAGATAAATAAGTTATTATATTTTCGATCCAAAAATATTAGAATCTTACTAAGCCTAAATATGATGCCTTTGGTTATAGAGCTTTGAATATAGCCTAAATCTCTGTAACAAGTCTTACATTTAAGACTTCATTTAGGACAACTTACTTATTGCTTTCTAAAGTAAATTTTTAGTATAAAATTTTATTGAACTAGTAATTTTTATACTAGAAAGTTGTTTTAAAAAACAGCAAGAAAGTTGTCCCAAACGAAGCCTAAATCCCTTAATGAGATTAATGATTATTTATCTAATAGTTTCATCATGAAAATGATAGTGCTGATTTTTTTTTATCTGGACATTACTAAGGGAAAGAAAACAGAATATCAAAGCCTTGCATGCTGAATATTTGTGGTGATAAAATGAGAGAGTTTTACGTCTTAGTCTTATACGAAAATTTCAGCAACATGCAGATAAATAGAATAACTGTAAGAAATATTGAAGCTTTAATGTGAGAGATTTG
>NW_021519548.1:0-1109 GCF_001605985.2 Dendrobium catenatum | reverse complement strand
TATATATATATAAAACAAAAAATTCAGTTTCAAATAAATTTACCCTAGTGAACATATTGGACTATGTTTACTTTGGATTTGAGTTATCTAATTTCTCATGGGCATAAGCCCCCATAATTAATTACATCTCAAACTCAATACCCAAGAACATTACTAATAAGAATATTGTTGTACTCTTGATTGATGGTTTGAAGTAGGCTTGGAGGTGAGATAGAAGGTTGGGTGGAGTTGGGAGATGGTCATATAAGCAATAACATTATGTGTTATCACTTGAACCACCAAGTACTCTCCAATCTCATCACTAACACCATCAAGTACTTAAAAAAAATGCTACATCCTTTACCTTATCTAATGTCTCAATAGACTTCAAGAATACTATGTTGTAAGGGTTATTGATTGGTACAATTATCAAGCTTCTATTCATCATATCTAACCATCAATCAAACATGATAGTCATGTCCTCTTGATTTTCTCAATGACTTTCTCAAATCATATATGGATGGAGGTATCAAGCCTCGCCCATAGGCTCCAACTAAACATATCATATTGTACTAAGCAGGAAAAGTTGTGATGAGGACAAAAGAGATCAGCGGCTATGATCTGGAGTTTATTTTTTTAATGTGTTTTATGTAGTAGCTTATTTTATATTTCTATTTTTCTCATTTTACCCCTAGGGGTGGTCATGTGATGTTGTAGCCCGAATGACATTTTAGTCATTGTTTCTTTTCTTTTAATGAGGCCAATTTATACGCTAGTTCTCTTGTATTTTGAGGCCAATATGAATAAAAATTTCAACTTTCTTGTTCTTGATCTCTTTGTGAGTTCTTGAGAGAAGAAACCTTAGGAGAGGGACACGCATCACCCGTCAGCCACCGATGGATTCCAAGACTATCGGTTAATACTCGTAGTATTTTCTTATCTTCTCTTCCTTTACCCTACATCCGACCACCTCTTCTACCACAAACACCCGTCGGCCACTTCAAGTCCCCAAGCCGTCGGTCAACCTCAACAAGATTCCTTCCACTTAACCCACACCCCTTCCTCAGCCAAACGCCACCCAAACCCTAACCGCCGGCATTCATCTCCCATGGATCCAAAATTGATTATCT
>NW_021519547.1:0-382 GCF_001605985.2 Dendrobium catenatum | reverse complement strand
TAGCCAAAAGAAAAGGATTGGAAATGAAAAATTGGAAGGCGGGGCCTTCTGCCAGCGCTAAGACCATTCGCTTTCTTCAGGGTCAAAGAAAATAGAACAAATTGCAACAGTAGAAGATGGACAATAGACCTTCCTTCGATTTCGACTTTGATGAATCATCCATAGCCGAGTCAAGGTGCGACTGTAAGGAGCAGAAAAGTGAGTTTTTGCTATTAAAAAATGCAATGGTGTTAGTGGAAGGAGTTTGGGCAAGAGAAAGGTTCAAGTCAATGCTTCAAGCGGAGGAAGACGTAAAGTTCACTATTTCCGACTTGAGCTTAGATGTGATGTTTTGGCAGGTTCGCTATTGGAAAGCGGAAACAAAGGCGCTAGTGAAAGTTCA
>NW_021519546.1:0-304 GCF_001605985.2 Dendrobium catenatum | reverse complement strand
AGGGTCTCCTAAGATCAAATCCTTGGGGTGACTTGTCGAGTATATCCAATCTCTAGGCAAAGTGTGAGAAGGTCCAACCCTTTCATCCAAATCAATATTTTCTACTCCTTGGGTGACTTCTCCTTCTCCTTCATTACTTTGGCGTTCTACCCCCTTCCCTAAATTTTCTACTCCACTTGTAATTTCTCCAACATCATCATCTTCAACTCCAGATTTCCTAGGTTCAGACTCATTAAATACTACATGGGTTGTCTCTTCCACCATCAAGGTTCTCTTGTTAAATACCCTAAAAGACTTCCCAACA
>NW_021519545.1:0-318 GCF_001605985.2 Dendrobium catenatum | reverse complement strand
TTCAGCTTAATCTTGCCACTAAAAAGATCAACCTCCATCCAAAAAGCCAATCCTCCAGCCACTTGAAATACGGAGAGGAAGAGCAAGTAATAGATGTACCTGTAAAAACTCAAAACATAACACAATACAAGATATATTAGATAACAAAAACAGTGGTATGTAGGTAAGAATTTTGCAAATGGTAGAACCTAAATAAAATATCATTTAGCTTAACCAGTATAACAGGTATATCAATAGAGAGTCACTAAGAAGGATAGAAGAAATTTACATGATACTAGTAAAGTCAATAGCATTGAACATACATGCATATATTTAGAA
>NW_021519544.1:0-781 GCF_001605985.2 Dendrobium catenatum | reverse complement strand
ACAAATCTACTAATGAATGTCCAAACACACTGTGTAAATGCTGCGAAGATTGTGCAAGAATGCAAGTGCATCGTATTAGTGCATCAAGAAATATGTAAGTGCTTCATGCAAGTATATTGTATGAATGCATTGTGAAATGTGCAAGTATGCCGTGCAAATACATAAAAAAGCATGCGCAATATATTTGATCATTGAGATCCAAACTTATACTCATGTGTTCCGACTAATGCATCAAACTCCTGAATCTAAGGTTTAAGAATGTTGCGCGGTTAAAAGTGGAATAGACTAAACCAAATCCTTCTCGTTTCAAAAAGTGCGTGATTGCTTGATTATTTAAAAAAATTACATCTCTTTTTTAATCCAAACTTACTATCGCTGTGCTTTGATCAATATATCAAACTCCTAAATTTGAGATTCTAGAATATTATGTTGGGTTAAAATCTTTGTTTAAAATTGCGCAACAAGATGCGCGCCTCTGCGCAATTTTGTCCAAAAGCGCCCCGAGGCGCACGCAATTCAGGGACTTGTTGAGGCGTACGCCTCACATTGGCTGAGGCACGCCTCAGTTGCGCAATTGCGCAATTTTGAGGGAGGCGTACGCCCAGCCAAAAGGCCCCACCCACTTAAAATGACCCCTTCTTTTCCCCCACACCCGTTCGGCCCAGTTAATTCCCGAAATCTTCCGTCCGTAAGCTCCAGTTCGCGAAAAACAGAGGAGCCCGCACGGTCGACCTCCAATCCCGGCGCCTCTCTCGCCGGCGCCTCCTCTCTCCGGTGAACT
>NW_021519543.1:0-480 GCF_001605985.2 Dendrobium catenatum | reverse complement strand
TGTAAAACATGCAAATAGCAACTTTCCTAACAATAATAACTGGAGGTTGCAGAATAAAGTGATAAATTTTGGTTTCATGCCGCCTCCTCATGATGGACTTGCATTATTCGAGAAACTTCATCAATTTTTGGTTGAATGGAAACTTGATAGCAAGTTTTTTAGCATCACTTTAGACAATGCTTCTGCAAATATTATTTCTGTTGATTTTCTACGAAATCATTTGAATTTGAAAAATGGTCTTCTATGCAATGGTCAGTTTTTCCATATCAGGTGTTGTGCACATATTATAAATCTTATTGTGCAGGAAGGTTTGAAAGAAATTGATTCATCTGTTATGAAGGTGCGTGAGAGCATTAAATATGTTAAGGGTTCTCAATCAAGAAAATAAAAGTTCCTTGAATGTATGAGTCAAAGTTATCTTGCAGATAACAAAGGTCTAAGGAAAGACGTACCAACTAGATGGAATTCAACTTTTATTAT
>NW_021519542.1:0-287 GCF_001605985.2 Dendrobium catenatum | reverse complement strand
AAAAAAAAACAAACTAAACTTTTATATTAACTAATATACCACCTAAAATCCCCATTTCCTTCGCTTCTATCACTCTATTGAAAATATGAGATATTTGTATTCACTGTGATAGGATGCCATTGACGGAGAAGACAGTCATTGATAGTGATTTTTGATGGAAGGTTTAAACATGATGTTAAAATTGATTAAAAGATGAGTTTTATGTGGTATATTAGTAAATATAAAAATTTAGATGTTAAATATATATTTTCAATAGTCTTAGGTGTTATGTATGTAAAAATTCTTTT
>NW_021519541.1:0-323 GCF_001605985.2 Dendrobium catenatum | reverse complement strand
AATTTATTGAAATGTTGTAATTCTAAAATCAATTCAACATATGTAGTTGACGTTAATTTAATTATAAATTTCAAATTTATTACTTGATTTAAGGTAATTTGACATATTTAGTTATGAGTTATGTTTTGCTCATTTTTCATGTGTGATGCGGACAAAAGATATAGGGAGCCTATACCCTTCGCCCACAAAAGACACGACGGACTTCTATCGACGAAAAGTAGGAAAGGATGAAGAAAAGAGACGAACAAACTAAAGGGAAGAACAAACTCTTATATTTCAAATAAAGTTAAACAAAAGAAATTACAACGACGACTTACAAACAA
>NW_021519540.1:65941-124694 GCF_001605985.2 Dendrobium catenatum | reverse complement strand
AAAGAGGGTAGGATCAAGATTCTTGATACCATGTAGAAAGATGGAAGAAAGCTTTCGTGAAATCCATAAAAAACTTTTGTATTACTTCTTGTCTTATTCACATGATACAAAGAGATATAAATAGAGAGAGGAAACTATAAGGTACAAAGAGAAGCAAGAATGGTATATGTGTGAGCTAACTGAAGGGAGCCACATGTACAAGTGGCTAACAAATATATGAGTGATCTAACCCATGATAGATATAACATAACTAGTTCACTATAGGAAAACCCGGTAATACCGGCGGACCAAATCCGCCGGTAACATGGAAAATACGACGAAAAGTTGCCATTCCGTAGCATTTCCAACGAATTTTCATGCGCCAGTTTTGAGCGCGTCGGAAAAAGCTTTTCGAAGTAAATATTATGCTGGAAACCATTTCGACGTACTCTCCGGCGCATTACCAGCGAAAAATTGTGCAGAAATAACGTCATTTCCTGTTACATTATTCTGGCATTACATACGCCGAAATTTGCGGCGTACTTATCCATCGGTAGAAATACCGGCGGACAAAACGTCGAAACGTTCACCGTAACAAAAGCTTCTAATTAGTACCGTCGCTTTATCCGCCGAAAATACCGGCGGCTATAGGTCGCCGGAAAAAACCAAATAATTTGTTGTATCGTCGTTTCCGGCGAACTACCGATGTAAATTTCTCCGAAAACCTGTAGCAAAAACAAAAAAAAAAATCCTTCCCAGCCAGCATTCAGATTTCCACACCTGCAAATATATACAGATAATAGTTCCACAACACAGATCTCCACACCAGCAAAAGCCGAAACACACTTAAAAGGTTCAAACCATAATTTGAACGACCAAACAATTTTCAAATTGTAATATAGGAAACTATTACAATCTCAATACCTTTAAATGATACTAAAAACTCTTTGGCTCTCACTCTCTCTCTCTCCCCTTCTTCTTCGATCTCAAAAACATGCTCTCTCCCTCTCACTCTATGTTTATCAACATGAACAATATCATAATCAAAAGCAAACACCAAGGCACATCCTCTTGCAAATGTCTAATAAAAATTTACAATAAGTAAAATCTTAGAATGAATGAAATCGACGACTGAGGTGGTGAACTTCGAAAAACTAGGTTGAGCAGTCTTCACACTGGCGGATCTACTCCAACCTTTAAAATAAAACTCCTTATCATTCTATGAAAATTTGCATTAAGAAAATCAACGAAAAATTTCGAAACTCACAGTGGATTTTCCCGAAAACTTTTTCCTTTCGCCGACGATGGAGGCGGTGATTGTCGGCGACCTCTCGTGCAAGTCCGGAAGCCTTGGCAGCATCGATCTACGGTGGGGCGACGCTTGGGCGACAAAGCTGAGCGGAAATTTCGAACAGACAGCAGAAGGAAATGAATAGCCAGACGGTCTCTGGTTTAGAAATAGGGCTTTCATCGTCGGCCTTTCCGACATAAATTACACCGCTTCGGTTGATATGCTTGTAAATTCCGACGTCAAAACTGGCGTATACAGCGTCGGAATATTTCCGGTGACGCATACGCTAAAAAAAATGCCGTTATTATTCTGGCGTACATTACGCCGGTAACAACGCCGTGATTACCGACGGATGTTAATCCACCGGAAGCTCCGACGGTAATCCCGTGTTTTCGCGTAGTGGTTGCAAAGAAAGGATAAGTTGAAGTTAACATAAACGAATAATTCATTATCATGAGGTTCTCGTTCCTTATAAGTTTTTCTCATACTCTCAAGTAGTTTTTATCTACTAGGGAGTAGAAAAATATAAGAGTAAAATAGCTCAATAAGTTTTTTTTAGTTAATAAAATTAATTACTTAACATTACCAAGGCCCCCTATTTAACAAAATGAAAGGAAAATACTAAAATACTTAAACTTACCTCTAAATTTAGGCTTCGTTTGAGATAGCTTTAGGCCACTATTTTTTTGTTGCTTTTAATAAATTTGTGTACAAAAAAATTGTTTTAAAAAGCAAAAAGAAAACTATCTCAAACAAAGTCTTCAACATATAATCATTAATTTTATACATGCCACCATTAACATCTACCATCATTTTTATGCCTACCACTATTAACATATCTACCACAATTACTATATTTATCATCATCATCATAATTACCACCATCCTAAATAACATAAACATCCGTCATGAGCCATATTATAAGAAATGTCCAACATAACATCAAAATAACCCTAAACCTTAAACATCTAATACATATTGGCCCAAAAAATATAACATCATGACAGAAATATCCAAAAATATAAAGATCCAAAATACAACAATATGTGATATAATATACTAATACTAAACTTAGGACAATGATGACGATGATGAAGATGATGCCCTTTATCATCCATTTAGAAGGTCATTAAAGAGTTATGGGAAGTTTCACCCGAAAAGTAATGAACTAATTATGAAAGAATTTTGAGAAAATTATACAACTGAGATTATCAAATTTGCTAGTAGTTGGACATGTTCAATTTCCTTCATGCATCAAGTGTTCAATAAGAAAAGAATAAAGAATCAACATTTAGAACTTTTTTTTTTTAGAAATAAGGGACCAATAGTAATAATTATTAACAAATTCTTCTTAACAAAGGCTGAGTAGGCATTGTTATTTTATAATTTTTTAGCGTGAGGGAGAGAATTATAATAAATAATTAAAGGTGGTTGTAGGTCTCATGGATGTTCCGCAAGCTTTTTGTGATATAGACATGAGTATCACCATTAAAGATGAAGTCGGTTTTGATTGGAGGAAGAGGAGCTCAAAGATGCAGAAGAAACAGAAGAGATGGATGATGTGAGATACATGTAGGCAAAGCAGCGGATGGGCAAAGGATTTTGTAGGAATTTATTGAACTTTCAAACGGGGAAATTAAATTGAGGAAGTCAAGTAATTTTTCATGGTGGGCTTTTAGAGAGATCAAGGAATTTGAAGGGTTTTAAGACATTTTTGACTGGAATTGTACTGACCCTGAATTTCATAAAATGATATTTATTTTAAAAAAATAAAAATTTTACATATAATACTATGTTGCTATGTTTTATGAGTATAGCGGTGCTGAAAGACTACGATACTGAGAGTGTTGCGGTGCCGAGAGCATTGTGGTACTAAGAACTCTGAGCGTTGAGAGCCTTGCAGTGCGAGGAAATGCCACCGTGATGTTGAAGGATTTGTTCTAAAATGACATTGGGATCGATATTCAGTGTTGCGGTTTTGGGACTTGGCTATCACAGTGGTAGGAACTATAATGAGTTTTTAATATATTTAAATAGAAATATCACTTAACACAAGCCATCCCTCCCTCCTTTTATTTCCTTACCAGGGAAGGGAAAAAGGAGGAGAAGAGAAGGGAGATAGGAAAGGAAAGAAAGAAGAGAAAGAAGGCTTTTAGGTCTTTTCGGCCATAATTTCTTTTATAAAAAATATTATGATAGTTGTAAGTGACATCTACTCTACTTATATTTTTAATCGTGTCATGTTTGGGTAATCGTGTCATGTTTGGGTTGAATAAATTGATGGCAATTTACTTTTGGGCTGGGCTCGAACCTGATCATAAAACCTATTTTGACACCCTTAGTCACATGAACAATGAGAGATAAATCGATTAGTAAAGGCTTGTAGAGTGGCGAAAGAGTTTAAAGAGCGTTAAGATTTTTTCTGATTGAAATGAGATGAATCGATCAACAAAATGGAAGGTGAAGATTTAATTTGAGGTTATCACTTTGGTGGGAAAGCTGAAAATTGGTTCCTTGCTTTAAAAGATCTAGGCTTAAAAAAAAAAATATTATATCAATGTTCATTACAACGTTTGATTGCAATATTGTGTGGATATGATCGATTCTGATTAGCAATACTGAAATCTTCTCTTATGAATTTATTATTGGAGGAGAACATATTGACATTGATCATTTAATTCAGAAAATATTTTAATTTTGATTCATCAAAATTATATTATAAATTAAAAAAGTGACAATCTTTATAAAGAGTTTTTTTAGACAGTTTTTTAATTATTTTTTAAAGCAATTTTTTTCTACAAAAATTTTAGTTATTTTTTTTTCACTGGAAAGTTGATTTCGAAAGAATTAAAAAAAGTTGTCTCAAATTCCTCTATTTAATTTCACCAATCAAGACGTATAAAAAATTTTAGTTCACTTTTGAAGTAAAGTAAACTTTCTCAATTTTGGGCGAGAACCGTTTACATCACAAGCAAGCATGCTTGACTTATACAGCCCATTGTCCCCACCACCGCACCACCATCGATTGACACTACCCTCCACCAACCACCACCGGCTGTCGACAACCACTGATTGTAGGCTGCCACAGCTGCCTACTGCCACCTGCCGCCTGTCGTCACCACCCGTTGTCAGCTACCACAGTTGGCCGCCTTCACTCGTTGCCAACCACCACCATGGACCGCCATCTTGAAACTTTACACTACTTTCACTTAATTCCAAAAAAACGAAGAATATTCACTTATATTTAATTTGCACTCATCTAAACAATTTTAAAGTATTCTTTTTACCCAATATTATTTTTATACTATATTTCTTTTTTATCAGCCAAAAGTCCCTCAACTATATAACTAAAACATATAACTTGATAATATATCAAATCATATTTTAAAAAAGTTATAGTCTTTGCGTTTATTCAATTCTCGAACCTTGTGACCTAGCTGACCTTGAGCGGTTCTTTGTTAGATCGAAGGCTCCAGTACCGTAGAGCGGATTCGTGAGAAAGGCGACATCTTCCTCTTCCACCAACCTTTGTTTTATTTTTCACTCTCCCAGACTGTTCTTCTTTTTCCGAAAGGGGCGATGGCCGGCGGCAAGAAGAAAGGAAGGGGAAAGACAAGAAAGAAGCCTCCGCCGGAGCAACTTCTCGCTTCCAGTTACATTCATGAGTGGGTCTTCCGCGAGGACTGGGAGTCTACTCAACGGACCATGGATGCAAATGAATTCTTGCCACCGCCTCAGCTGAAACGTTCTATGGGCGATCGTGTAGCCTTTGAGTTTCACTGCCATTCCAAGTGCAGTGACGGGTACCTCTCGCCATCCGCGGTCGTTGCGAGAGCCCACAGGAATGGAGTGAGCGCCTTCTCTTCCAATTACTTTACCTTTCGATCTGATTGCTGTGCTTAGTACTTTTGGTTTTTGGTTTATAATTTATGGAAAGCATGGTTTATTCTTATTTTGAGATTTCTGCTGCTTCTTCTCCTTATATTTTAGGGGCTGTTTGGCAACAAGAAGAATTTAACTCAAGTAGGATTTAGGAAATCATGTAAATCCGGATTTACTAGATCCCGTGGGTGTTAAATCTTGAAAATTGTTTGGCATGATATATGTTAAATCCTATTAAATCCTAACAAATTGTTTGACAATAGATTTCAGGATTTATACCGGTTAAGGATTTAAATGTGAACATATTCCTAACGCATAAAGAATAACTAAAAAAATTAATTTTGCATCTTTGAATTACATCAATAAGTAAACTATAAATTAAAGATAAGTTCATACAACATAATAAATCCAACTTCTATTCATATAATAGAAATTGTAAAATCAACAATGAGTACATAATCGATTAATATTGATGAGACAAATCAACTAGTATTGGACTACGAAATGTTTAATATGCTTGATGACATATAATATATCTTGCAGCGCAGAGCAATTTCATCACGATTAGAGATTTCTTTGACTCTACATGAAATCAAAAAATCATAAAATTATTACAAATTCTAATTTAAATTGTTTTTTTTTCTATGGAAATCTAAATTCTTGCTCAAGCATTTCACAAATGAATGATGATGTCTTGCCTTATCGCTTTCCCTTGAATTCTTTTTCCTTTTGTTGTATGTATATTAGGATCCTTATCAAATATTTCAACTGTCTTATTGAGTATAATGTTGCATATTTGTTTGCGGCATATTAAAATAGGGATCATGTCCATGGTACCGACCTATAAGGTTATACAAAACCGCACCTGCAAGAAAAATCTTAGCTTGACACTCAGAGGAATTTGTCACATATGAATTAATACTTGAAATGGTTCATTCTAAATTCCAATTGTTCTCTCAATTACGTTGCATAATTATGCATATAATGATTAAATAACTCGTGCTGAATAATGTATTTTGTGGATGTACTTCCATGAGAATCACTCAAGTGATATCAATATACTCGAAATAGTGCAATAAGTGTATCAATATTGGAATAACCAGAATCAACCAAATAATAACTACCTTGAGGTACTCCAAATTGTCTTTGCTCTACTGCTCATCTGAGCACACGCATATCCGCAGCTGAGCCCTCCCACCCAAAGGTCCAGATTGAAGTACCTACTCATAGTTTCTAGCGAATGTTGAAAGAACTCACACAATTATTTATATATGTGATCATGTGTTGGCCTTTGTAAAATATGCTAAGTTGTTTTTTTGTGAACATATTTTTTATGTCACTCAAATAATCGCGGTTGACTAGTAGGTCCCTTAAACGCACAAAAGCCTCATGTGATAACTTAGAGCACAGATAAGCTTGTCTTGATGACCAAACAGACATACTCCATGTATTAATGACATGTATATGACCTATCAAACATTGATCTTTTGATCTATAGTTCGTCTTTAGAGGAACTATTCTCTTCCTAGAATTGAGGGATTTAATTTAACAATTGCTTCCTTTTCTTGTAAATGCAAATGAACCATTCCATAAAGTGCATCAAGAAGTACCTCGCCTAAATAATTCGGCAATACTAAATGAGATTAAATAGTCTAAATAAAGTTTAATTGATGACAAAAATTTATATTGTTGGAATTACAAAAAGTAAATAATGCTGAAATATTACACTGTACAAACATAATTGTTAACAAAAATGATGTGAGATTATGTTGCAAGATAAAAAAGAAACCAACAGTGTATTACATAATAAGGAACTGAATGTAGTAATATCACAAACAGGTGATTCACTAAACTTGGCCAAATCATGATGAAGTTTCCAATGTACAAAAAGTAACTTGAAATACAACTGATGAAGTAACAAGAACTAAACTATGGAACGGTAATAAATGATGAAATACAAGAATGTACCAAACAAGCACAACCATTTCAATTACTACATGTAAATTGGAGATGCATGGAAACATGGGTGACAATTTACTACATATTCAATCCACACTTTTGGAAGATCTCCCTCTTCTAAGTTGATTGTAGTACGTACTATCTTAGTAGAATGTGCTTTTGTCCCAAGTGCAATATTTTCAGTGCAGATCTCAAATATTTCATATTGATGGAAAGGGTTTGCAAAAATGACCCAACTTTGGATTTTCCTTTCATTAAAAAAATATCCTATTAGTAAGTCACATGATTAATCATTGCATATGAATTTGTAATAAAAATATGATTACCTGACTAATCTCCTCCCATAGCTCCTCAGTCATAATTGGGATGTATAGCTCTTCAACCCAATCCCAACCACTTTGATTTGTTAATTGCTATAGAGTTCTAAAGTCCGCTTTCATATTTTTAGATCTTATCATGCTGGAAGCTTCAATGTACTTTGTACCTCAATGTCTATGCATTTTGGTTGGCCAGTGTTGATGGCGACGTCTTCATCTGGACTTGTTCGAGCACTAGAACTTCAACGAATAATAACTTTTTCTTTTAGTAATTTCTTCATTTTTGTTGTACAATAACGTAAGTATGATTAGTTTATTCTTTATTGGCCCAATGCTCCATATTAATCAGGTTAAAAACATAATTGAGTTATACTAATTTTTTTTACACTTCATACGACCAAGTTCAAACCGACTATTGTGTAGGTAGATGGTGTTCAATGACTCGTCACTCAAGGACTCTAAATCTTTTTGATTGTCAAACCCATGATAAGTTGATCACTTATCAAATATATGGCGCTTTAACCCGATATTATTTTTTAGTTTCTCATTTTTGGATGACGTGTCAGTTGTTGATGTTGCACCTAGTACATGCATGATTGTCAAGACTTAAATTGTAAAAGTAAGTTACTGGGAGACTTTGGCTGAATGTAATTTATTTAGCCTAAATATCTCTCTAATATACGAAAAAAATTCATATATAATAAAGGATAATTGAACTATTACCATAGCGATACATATTCTTTTATTTGCATGCAAATACACTTCAAACCTAAGGGAGCCCAATATTGCAAAACAATCAAACAAGAGGATACATCTGTTATACAACAATATAAAAAAATTATATGTTAAATTTACTTATTATGAATGTATGATTGAGTAAAATAATAATTTATTTGACATGTAAACAAATTATCATCAACAGAACTATCTCTGTTTAAATTTGAGTTCTCATGAGTTCTGATACGCCATCAAAACATTATCTTGATCGGGCACGAATCTCGATGCAAAATCAAGTTGGAACCTTCCGAAATTAAAGTTGGGACCATTTGAACTCCGATTTCAGCAAACTTACAGTCAAACTGAACGTCTCGTGAATACGAACCCAACGATACCAAATCCAACCCAATTCGAGCCCAAATGGGTCCAAATCAAGGGTTAGAAGCGTTGTTGGAAGGTTCGAATCACAATTTGGATTACTAAACGGTTTCCAAACATAACGCGCTTATAGTCGAATCGAGAGGCTCGACAAGACGAATCCAACGAGCCCAAGATCACTGAATTCCTACAGCACTAAGACATTCAAATGTCCATCAAACGGCCATGATCAAGGGATTCAACATCAGCCGTCCATCCAACCACTCCCCATTTTCCCTTGATCTCCCACCTATTTACAGGCCATGCCACTCAAAAAATCTATAGATAGAGCCCCATTTTCTCTTGAAAAGGGACCCCCAAGCCAAATGATTCAAGAGAGAGATCGGAGATCACTCTTGCCTCCTTGCTCTTCCTCAACAACTGCCTGAGTTCCGCCGGACCACCGCCTGACGTCGTTGCTCTGCCGGACCACCACTTGAGATCCTCACCTTCGCCGGACCACCACTTGAGGCCTTGAGCTCCGTCGAATCGCCACTTGAGCCCTTGAGCTCCACTGGACCACCACTTGAGGCCCTGACCTCCACCAGACCACCACTTGAGGCCCTGAGCTCCGTCAGACCACCACTTGAGGCATTGAGCTCCGCCGGACCACAACTTAAGGCCCTCACCTCTATCAGACCACCACTTGAGGCCCTGAGCTCCGCCGGACCACCACCTGAGGCTCAAACTTCTGCCTGACCATCACCTGAGGCCTAGAGTTCCGCCAGACCACCACCTAAGGCCCGAAGTTCTACCGGACCTCCACCTGAGGCCTAGAGTTCTACTAGACCGCCACTTGACACCCGGAGTAGACCCAAAGTTCCGCCAGATCACCACCTAAGTCCCGAAGTTCTACTAGACCACCATCTGACTTTGGACTTCTTCCGGACTATCGCCCGACGCTGAAGTTCCGCCAAACCAATGCCAGGCGACCAACTGACTCCTGAATTTTCAAGTAGCATGAACCTTCTGCCAGTCCACCAAGTGACGCTGTAATTTCATCCCCGTTTGCCACTAGATTTCGACTAAACGGTTGACATTTGTAATCTAAGTGCCCTCAGGGATGAGTCAGTCCATTGTAATCTACCCAATCACTAGTGGAATCATTTCAGACTGGGCCAGACCCTGTGGTTTTTCCCCTTTCCAGGGTTTTCCATGTAAAAACATCTTGTGTTCTCTGTGTGTGAGCTGGATATTCGTACAACGCTAAGACTCAGAATTTTAACTCTATCGTCTCGTATCTTCTAGCCCGCAACAAGTTCTATCCCCTAATAAACAGCATCAGTGCACATAGCATTCAAGAACATCCAGTGATTCATGCCATAATTATTTATGTTAAGCATTGCCATGAATTAATTAAAAAAAATTAGCTAGAGAAAATTAAATGCTAATAATAGCTATTGAAAGGAATCAATGCAGAATATAAGAATAATAGGTTAATCATAAATGTTGGATAAGGCAGCAAAAGGTGACCAAAATAATGATAGGAGGAAATCCTGTTAACTTTTAATAACATCATAATTGCATAGTTTTGAAGAGTTAATATATTTGCACCAAAGAAAATGAAGAAGATCATAGCTGCACTGCTTGTCATCATAAATTAGTTCAGTTTTGCTCTTCAAGGTTTAAAATGTGTCCCAAAACAACTTAAATTACAAACCTTAATTTTTTCCCATTATCTCAAGTATACATGAGAGCATGCTCTCATAATTGCCATTGCTATTTTACTGCTATATGAAGATAACACTGAAAATCAAGGAAATCATAAACTTCACATGGAAGTAAAGGTATATCTATGAACAGTGAATCTCCATTTTTTAAACTCATTTTTCAAACAACCTAATTAACTTGACCAAAATCACATGGAAATTATAGAGTAGCCTCAGTCGAATTTGCTGGATTCGACATAGTCAGCTATTCTAGTCGAAAATAAATGTGAAGCAAAAACTATACCTGAGAGCTACGTGGTGCTAGATGAAGGAACAAGTCGAAGAATAGCGAGGAGGAAGAGGAATAAGAGAAGACGATGACAAAGGTATGGAGAGATGCGAACCCTTCATTGTAGATAAAAGGGATTTTCACCTACTCGATGACAAGGACATTGTGGGAGAGTTTTCAAATATATGTAAATCACGTTAAATATACCGAACGACATGATTTACTAAATCCCCGATTTATGTAAAAAATTAGAATATTTAGGATTTACGATCCATGCATATTTACAGCACACTATAATCTGTTTGGCAGGGTTTATGATAAATTCGACGTAAATCCTGCTAAAAAGTATATCTATGAACAGTGAATCTCCATTTTTTAAACTCATTTTTCAAACAACCTAATTAACTTGACCAAAATCACATGGAAATTATAGAGTAGCCTCAGTCGAATTTGCTGGATTCGACATAGTCAGCTATTCTAGTCGAAAATAAATGTGAAGCAAAAACTATACCTGAGAGCTACGTGGTGCTAGATGAAGGAACAAGTCGAAGAATAGCGAGGAGGAAGAGGAGTAAGAGAAGACGATGACAAAGGTATGGAGAGATGCGAACCCTTCATTGTAGATAAAAGGGATTTTCACCTACTCGATGACAAGGACATTGTGGGAGAGTTTTCAAATATATGTAAATCACGTTAAATATACCGAACGACATGATTTACTAAATCCCCGAATTATGTCAAAAATTAGAATATTTAGGATTTACGATCCATGCATATTTACAGCACACTATAATCTGTTTGGCAGGGTTTATGATAAATTCGACGTAATATAAGGTCTAATATTCTCCTAAAAATTTGTTGCTATACTAGCCCGGGCGTGGTTATCGCAAGGATGGTAAATGGACTAAAATGGAAGGGAAGATAGGAGCAGAGAAAATAAAAAGTATTTATAGAAAAATTCCTGGTCCATTTTATTTTTATTTTTATTAGGAATGTTATTTATATACATTGTTTCCTTGGTTACATGATTGTGCATAACAGCTTAACTAAATAAAAAAGAATGTAAATCAATTAAATACTAAAATAGAGAATTAGCAAGATATGGCTCATGATTAAGATCATGAGCACCATGCCTATTTTATACTTTTATATGAAATCTTTAAGCCATGATGGTGATTTTTTGTCTTAGATCGATTGTTTCCTTGTAATTGTGGATGTATTAATTCCAACCTTTTGTGAAATTGAGCTTGCCTACAATGAATACCAAAGATGTTTAGTGGTGGGTAGCCTTTTGGTGAGAAATAATTTTGTGAAGGAATTTTCTTTATTTTCTTGGTATTTGTTAGCTTCAAGTGTGTGCATTTTCTTTGTCGAGATAAAGTAATTATCCTTTTTTCTTTTATATTACTTACAAACTATCTTAAATATATGCTCTAAGCTATTCACAACTCCTTCACTTCATGAGCATCCCTTAAGATCAATTAACCAGCAGTCAAAATCCCGAAATCCTTCTAAACAATTTCATATGATTATTAATCCAAATAGCGAATACTTAGACCCAGCCTTATTCCATACACTTCAACATCTTAAACTCTATCAAAATCTAGCATCCATTCTAGATCACAAGTTCATATCCTTATCTAATTTTCTGCCATAATTTAATTCATTTATCTCACATAAATGTCACTATTTGAGGTGATCTTCCAAATCAGCTCGAACTAGTCCAAACTGGATTAGTCTTAGCTTTTATATTAATACACCTCTCTAAACCCTCATCATTCCCTCATAAATTTCAGAACACTTCTTTAAATATTAAACTAAATATTCATAGTCTTTTTTTAGCCTTTAATCTCATTAAAAAGCTTCTCACCAACCATCAACCCAAATAGGGAACATTTGGACCTAGTATTATTCTTTATTCCTCAACATCTTTTTAAACTCTACCAAACCCTAATATTAACTTCAGATCATAAGTTTTCATCCAAAAGTTACATGATGGTGGTGGGTAGTCTTTTGGTGAGATTAATAGATAGAAAAAAGACTATGGATCTTTAGTTTGATATATGGATAAATGTTTTGGAGTTTATAGTGGATTGATGAAGAGTTTAAATTGGTATATTAGTATAAATGCTAAGATTTGTCTAGTTTGGAAGGATTTAGAAGATCACTTTAGAGAGTGATCTTTATGTGAAAAAAATGATTATAAATAATGGTGGAAAATTAGATTATGAATTGAACCTATGAACTTGAGTTGATAGTAGAATATGGTGGATTTTAAGAGGAGGTTGAAGTGTAGGGAATAAGCCTAGATTCAAGTGCTTCCTTAAAAAAAGTGCTTCCTATTCGGGTTAATAGTAATATGTAGTGTTTAGAAGAGTTTAATGATTTTGATTGCTGGTTTATTAGTCTTAGGGGATGCTTATGAAGCGGAATAAAAGTAATAAATAGTTTAGAGTACGTGTTTAAAAGATATATAAATAACATGAAAGAAATAAAAATAACTATTTAGTCTAACTAAAAAAATGCATACACTTGATGTCACCAAGCACCAAACAAATGAAGATAATTTCTCCATAAATTTTTTTATTCAAAAGTTGCTTTGGAAGAAGACAACTTCGAAGAATTTTTAGACAACTTAGAAGAATTTTCTTATGATGGACTTGTCTCTAAAAGCCTGAGAGTTATTTCAGTAAGTTTGGGATAAGTAAATCCTTTTTATAATATATTTATTTCATATTAATAGTTTTGAATATATAGCATATTATTTTGCAAGTTTATGGTATACATATGAGATGCAATCAATGAGCTCCACCATTATCCCAGCCAATATCCTTTTGTGAACCTATTTATAAACTTTTTTCTTGAGTGAAAATTTTCTTAAGGGTATGCACCTCATGAAAACTACTACATTATCGTGCAAAATTTATATAACCTTTTTTTTTTAAATTTTTATTAATTATTTATAGCACATAAGTTATTTATTTATCAAAATTTGAATAGTTTGTTATCATAAAGGTTTAGGATTATTGATTTAAGCATATTTTCTTGCATTCAAAATTCCATGTATAAGAATATGTGTATATGAAATTTAGTGTGTTTAAGATTGAAAAGAATTTTATAAAAAATGTTTAAACCGCCTAAAAAGAGCTTCAGACGTTAAAGGTTTTTGTACCCTTTCCTCACCAGGAAATTCTTTAAACTTAGAATACATTTTATTTTTATATCTATATTTCAACTTTCGCTTAATTATTTATAGCACATAAGTTATTTATTTATCAAAATTTGAATAGTTTGTTATCATAAAGGTTTAGGATTATTGATTTAAGCATATTTTCTTGCATTCAAAATTCCATGTATAAGAATATGTGTATATAAAATTTAGTGTGTTTAAGATTGAAAAGAATTTTATAAAAAATGTTTAAACCGCCTAAAAAGAGCTTTGGACGTTAAAGGTTTTTCTCACCAGAAATTCTTTAAACTTAGAATACATTTTATTTTTATATCTATATTTCAACTTTCGCTCTCTCTCATATGTATATCTTTCTCTCTCATCTCTGTCTTAATATTAAAAAAAAATTATATGGTGGCACCTAAATTAGTTTCTCAATATTAGATTAAAAAATTGACTAAGATTGTTGAGTCCTTAGATCTTAGAATTCATAAAAATGATATTAAAATCAATGAACTAATTGAAGATACTAAAATTCAGATGTAAGAACTTAAAGATCAAATGTATACTATCTTAGGTCATCTACAAAATAATATAAATAATGTTCTACATCCTATCCAAAATCATAATGCACCTTTAGATGATGATGCCACTTACATAGACCAAGGAGATAAACCACCTAATAGGAGACAACTCAATCGTTGGAATAGATGTTGAAGAGATCATCTTCATAAGAATGTTGATGATGTTAGTGATATCTCTAGGAGAATTAAAGTTGAAGCTTCCACATATGATGGTAACCATGACTTTAATAAGTTGTTAGATTGGTTAATCCACATAAATGTCTTTTTTGATTGGTCTAACATGAATGACTATCAAGGAGTTAATTTTGTCAAAATGTAATTAACTGGACATATAAAAATTCATTGGACAAATACTTTAGCCAAGGAAACGAGACTTGGAAGAACCATTCGTCATATGGATTGAAATGAAAGAGATGTTAAGAGCTAAGTATTGTCCTGGACATCATGATAAGAAATTATATAAGCAATTATTGATTTTAGGGTAAGTTAGTTTCCCATTTACTAAATATTTAAACACATTTGAAGATTTTGTTTATAGGACTAATTGTAGTGATAATGATTGTCAACTTGCTAATAAATTTTTCATTGGACTTAGAACATGCATTAGGAATGAGGTTCAATTGTTTAACCCCTAGACCTTAGAAGAAGCCTTTTATTATGTCATTTTTGTTGAACAACAAATGAATTCTTTTTCCCTCTTTAAAATTAGGACTTAAAACATATCCACTTCATCTCACAAGTTTGTTTTTAGACCTATAACACCTACTTGTCAAACCCAATCTAACAAAACTTCTACTGAAGAAAGGTTTAAAAATAATTGAGATATAACACGTTTTAATTTTCATAATAAGGGTCGCATACAAATTAATGTAAAACCTAAATCTTAAAAAATTAATGTAAAACCTAAATCTTATTCTTAAAAGAAATTGAGGATCTCATGGATGACACCCCATTATTTAACGAAAAATTAGAGTGTATAAGTTACCATACCTTGAAGTAATGAGATGCCTGATTATAGTTAAAAACATGACAACAGATTGGAGGAATGCTTTTAGTATTTATGTAGTATGCAATGAGAAAAGACGTAGATTAATTATTGATGAAGGAAGTGCAATGAATGCTATCTCAGCCCATACCATTTCTATAGCCAATATTAAAATCAAATCTCACGTTGAACCTTTTTCATATTAGTTGGGTCAACTATATCTCTCTCCACATAACATATAGATATCTAGTTCTTATTAAGATAGGTAGTTATGAAGATAAAAAATAGTGTGATGCCTTTCTTTTGAATATTGCACACATCTTATTAAGAAGGTTTTGGTTGTTTGACATGAGTATCATTTATTAGGGTAGAGAAAATACTTACATTTTTAAATGTAATAATAAAACTATTAAACTTCTACCAGTCAAATCTATGAAAAAAGATACTAATTATCTCATAAGATAAATTTTAATTTGCAATCTAAACTCACTTGAAGGAAAAGTGCAAGCTCTAGTTGATTATTATAAGAAACCCTACAACCAAGGATGATACTATCAATTTTGATCATATTTCAATCATTACTATTTTTCCAATATCTATAACCTCACAAATAGAAACTGTAATATATAGAACTTTTAAAAAATATATTCTAATTCTACATTTTGACTTGTTAAAGACTATAAAAGTCTACATGATACCATAATAAATATGCCTCTAGAATAAATCATAATTGATTCATAAAACAAATTAAAGGTGATTCTTAAAAAAATTGAATCAAATACTTATCACCTTAATTTGTCTATTGATATGGCAATCCATCATGTTATTAATATTAAAGATATTTTATCAGTAAACTTTCATTTGTTCTGTTGAACTCTTAAGCAGGAGTCATAATTCCCTATTCATAGAATCTCTCATTTTTGAAGATCGATTATATTATCACTAAGGAAGCATCAATTGATCTAGTTGTTGTGCATAATTTTTTAATTTGTTGGAGAATAAATAAATCAGTGATGATATGTAGTAGACTCGTATTGCAACTTCCTCTTAACCATCTTCACCATAGCCACCATTGTCGTAACCGCCGCAGGGGATCACTAGAAAGCTGCATGCCACCACCATCTCCTCTTAAAATTTTGGGGTATTATCTTTATGTTGATGACAAATATTTATGAAATATGAAGATAATTGAAATAAATGAACAAGCAGATTGAGATGTATGGGACCCTAGAGGATAAGATAGGGAAGAGGCCAATTTGTTATGACTATGACTCAAAATAATAATCTCTTTAGTAATAATAGTATAAATGATTTGAGTTGTGGCCAATTATTTCAACTTTCTTTAGGAATTAAACATATATGAGTAGGCAACTGAGAAAAAAAATTTAGAGTTGAAATTGATGTTATATGATTTTTTCATACAATTCATATATTTTTTGTTGTTTTTTTCCTGTAATATTTGGATTTCAATTCTGTTTCATATACTTTATCACTTAACATTTTACATCTTATATAATTTTTTGTTTCATATATATGTCAAATTGTTACTTCATAGTTCAATAGAAAATTAATATGTTATTCTTTAACATATATTTTGGATCTTATATAAAAATTAATTTTAACTTTTATTTTTACTTTACGCAAATTTTAGATTTTGAGGCTTACGCCTCAAAACACCTTGAGGCTTACGCCTCGCCTCACGAACGAAAAACGCTTTAATACCCAATTGCGTAATTTTAAACCTTGCTCATATGAATGAAAATAATCAAGCTAAAAACTCAATTTAAAGGACTATGACCAAAGCCCAACAAATGGATCAAAGAAAATGTCCAATTATAAGAGCCCAATAATGAGGTCATAGTTTTAAAAATAATATATATTTTATTTACTATCTAAAAACTTGTATAACTAGCCATGAAATTGTTAGGTAGAGATGAGATAATTAATTTAAATTGGTAGGCAGAATTGATAGGTGTAACTTTTCTTTATTGTCTACTAATCCCTTTTATTTTCCCCTTTATTTTATTTTTTTAATAATTATCTTATAATACCAATAAAAATGGGCTGATATGAATTGTAATTGACAGCTTTGGAACAAAATAATTATGTGGAGAAGTTATCTTTATTTGCTTGGTACTTGGTGACTTCAAGCATGTCTTTTTTTGGTGATATTAGATAATTATCTTTATTTATTTTATATTTTTTATAAATCTTTTTAAACATCTATCCTAAACCATTCACAACTTTTATTCCAAATCATAATCATTCTCTAAGAGCAATAAACTAACAATTAAAATCATAAAAAAATTTTAAACACTTTCATATAATCATAAACCCAAATCGGAAATACTTTGACCTAATCTTATTGCCTATAATTCAATGTCCCTTTAAACTCCACTAAACCCGACAATCAACTTCAGATCATATCTTTACATCCTAAGCTAGCATTCCAAGATAATTTATAACTATTTATCTTACATAAAGTCAATTTCTAAAGTGATATTTCAAATCAGCCCAAATCAATCTAAATTAGATTAGTCTTAACATTTTTAATAAGTACCCCTTTAAACTTGTCATCATTTACCATAAATTTCAAAGCACTTATCTAAATATCAAACTAAAGATTCATTTTTTTAGTCCTTAATATCACTAAATCGCTGCCCACCATTATCATATTTGGTATCAGAGCTAGGTTACAATCCTAGCTCACCATCATATTTAATTATACCAAAATGCTATCCACCATTATCATTTTTTGGAATTTTAAACTCCACCAAACCCTGTTATCAATTCCAAATCATAAAGTTCACATTCTAAACTCCAGTCCAAGTAGTCTTTTATCAGTTATTAGGCTAAATTCTCTAAGTCAGTATTAATCAACTACGTATCATTAATAGATAGTTTATTCTTAAAAAATAAAAAAAATCTTATCAGGTAGATCAGTTGGTGCTTCCAAATAATTAATCTCTAAAAACAAGGGATTCTGCAAGTGCCGAACTATGTCTCAAGCCAAAACATTAGATTGAACAAGTGAAGTTTTGCTAACTCATTCATATGATAAAATATCTTTGATATTAATGGCATGATAATTTAACATATCAGCAGTTAAATTAAAATAATAAGCATTCGATTGAATTTTCTTAAGAATTTTGAATGGGCCACTAGTCATTATATGTAATTTTTAAAACTTAAATGTTTGGTAATGCTCAGGGCAGATGCAAATAAAAACATAATCACTACAAGAAAAACATCAATTTCTGGCGGCTATTTTTCGTCGGAAAATGGCCAAAATTCGTCGGAAATTAGTATTTCTGACAAATTTTCAACGAAAATATTTACGCCGGTAAAACACCCGTTCTAAAAATACTACTAGTGTAAAACTGTCTGCCGAAAAAATTTTCGGCAGAATTCTAGCGAAAAATCCATTGGAAATATTTCCAGCGAACATAATCTCTGCCGAAAAAATAAAAAAAATGATAAAAGAAATTAAAAAACCTTATCTCGTTGAAGCCCCCCATTACCCGCTGAAGCTCATCGTCTAGCATTATTTAAAATAATTAATACATTAAAAGATTAAAATAATTACTATATTTAAAAGCTAAGTTTTTTTAAGATCAAAATAATTATTATATTTAATTTAGCAATAAATTATTACAATTTTTAATTTATTTTATTTAAGCAATATTTAATTTAATTTAATAAAATGAATAATTTTAAATAATTCTAATTGTCATTTTCCAAAAAAAAAAAAATTTCGTTGAAAATTTCTCCTGAAAATTCAACAGAAAATGCGCCGGAAATACCTTCAAAAATTTCGTCGGAATTTCATCAAAAAATCTGCCGGAAATATTTCGCCGGAAATTCATCTGAAAATCTGTCAAAATTTATGACGGATTTATTTCCACTAGAAATCAACGTTTTTCCTATAGTGAAACTTTTTTAAATTCTTTTATTGATCGATTATAATTTATTCTGGAGCTATATTTATCATTACTTGAAGTAATGTGATGTCTTATGATATCATGCAGACTTTGAAAATTCTTAGCAAATGTAAATGTAAAGTTTGAAAATATTTTTTTTTTCAGTGTTTCATTTTCTATAGTTTCTATCAGTGATGTTACAAAAGCGGGCAAAATAGTGATGTTTAAAATATGATCAAAATTGTTAACATTTTAATTTGGCTGTAGGATTTCCTATTATAATCAACTGAAGCTTAACACTTATTTTGAGTGAGTTTAGGTTACAAATTAGAATTCATCTTATGAGATGCTATAATAGGTGTCTTTTTTATAGATTTGACTGGTATAAGTTTAATATTCAAAAATATATGTATTTTCTCTATCATAATGAATGGCATTCATGTCAAACAACAAATGTTTCCCTAAGAAGATGTGAGCTATATTTAAGGAAAGGACATGACATTATATTTGATCTTTATAGCTACTAATCTTAATAGAAACTAAGCATCTATGTATGATGAGGAGAGATGATTTACACAATTGATATGAAAGGTTCGGGATATGGATCTATTTTGAGATTGGTTTTAGTGATGGTGAGAGCTGAGATGATGTTCATTGCACTTCCTTCATCTATAGCTAATCTGCATCTTTTCTCATTGTATACCACATATATACTAAAAATATTATTCCTTCTCCAATCTTCTACGTCATTCTTAGCTATATACAATATCTCATTACATTGAGATGAGGGTCACTTATACACTCCAATTCTTCATCAAATAATGGGGTGTCTTTATAAACTTCTTCTAATACATTATCTAGGGGCTCCTTAGTTTCATTGAATAATAAAATTTTGGATTTAAATTGATTTTGCATGTTACCCTTCTTAGTACATTTAAAGCAAATGATTTTCTCATTTTTATAACTCCCATCAGTACGAGCTTTTAGGCAAATTAATCGAGATAATAGGTTACAAGGTTCTAATAGTGGACTTATGGGATGAAATGGAAGGGGCTTGTCTTTTTGACCATGAAAGAGAAGAAGATTTATTTTGATTTTCTTCTAATAAATCATAATGAAAGGCTTCCTCTAAGGTCTAGGAATCAAATAACTCTACTTTATTCATAATATTCATCTCAAGTTTGATGACAAATTTATTGGCTAGTTATCAATCATTATCGACACAATTAACCCTAAAAATTAGGTCTTCAATGGTATTCAGATATTCAATTATAGGGATATTGCCTTGCCTTAGAGTTAACAACTCTCAATGTAATTTCTAATTATGGTGCCTAGAGCAATATTTAGTTCTTAATATCTCCTTCAATTCAATCCAAGTAAAAGTGGTCATTCCTAATCATTGTTCTTTTGATTAAATATTAGTCTAATATATCTTGACATGTCTAGTTAATTTCATCTTAGCAAAAGAAACTCTTTGATAATTATCCATATTATATTAGTCAAAGAAGTCATCCATTTGGACTAACTAATTAATCTAGGAATCTATTGAGGTCATGAGTACAATCATAAATGGGAGCTTCAACTTTAACTCACCTTGATGGATCATTAAAATCATTAGTACTCCTATGAGGATGGTTTCTTCTACCTCTATTCCTAAGGTTAGATTGTCTTTTATTTAGTTAGTCATCTCCTTGGTTTATATAGAAATCATCTTCTTTTTTTATATATAAGAATCATCTTCTAAAGATATATGATTTTCGGCAGGGCATGAGATGTGATTCTTTTTATTTTGTAAATGATTTAGAATAGTTTGAATTTGATCATTTAGTTATTGTATACGAGTTTTAGTATTCTCAATTAATTCTTTGGTCATAATATATTTTTCATGAATCCTAAGATCTAAGAAATCAATCATTCTAGTCAAGTTTTCAAATTCTATATTGAGAAATCGATTTAGGTGTCATGAGATAATTTTTTTTTAAATATGAAGAGAGGGATGAGAGGGAAATGCCTATAGATGAGAGAGAGAGTAAAATTTAAAAAGTAGATGTAAAAATAAAATATATTCTAATTTTAAAGAACTAGTGAAGAAAGGGTACAAAGATCTCTCAAGTCCTAAGGTCTCCTTAGATAGTTTAGACACATTTGAAAATATTTTTTTAAACTTTAAACACACTAAATTTTATGCACATATTTCTTATGCATGAAAAATCTAGATGCAGGAAAAAAATAGGCCTAGATTTACAAGTCTAGGTCCTTAAGATGACAAACTATTCATGTTTTGACAAATAAACAACTAATTTGATCTTAAGCAATTAACACAAAAATTTTAAAAAAATTATATAAAGTTTTACACTCATCAAAGTAATGTCATAGTTTTCTTGATGTGTATCACACTCTTATAAAGATTTTCACTCAAGAAAAGTGTTCTGAAATTTAAAGTGGAATTATGAGGGATTTAGAGGGATATATTAGTAGAAATTCTAAGATTAGTCTAATTTGAATTTATTTAGAAGATCACTTAGATAAATGGCTGTAAATGATGGTAAAAGGTTAGATTAGGATGTGAACTTATAATCTGAAGTTGATTGTAGAGTTTGCTGTAGTTTAAGAGGATGTTGAAGTGTAGAGAATAATGCTAAGGTCTAAGTGCTTCTTTTTTAGGTTAATAATTATATGGGAGTGTTTAGAAGGATTTTATGATTTTGATTGCTTGTTTATTAGTCTTAGGGGGTACTTTTGAAGTGGAATAAAAGTTGTGAATAGTTTAGGGTAGGTATTTAAGAAGATTTATAAATAATATAAAAGAAATAAAGATAACTACTTAATCTTATCAAAGAAAAGACATACACTTAGAAGTTATCAAGCACCAAACAAATGAATAGAACTTCTCCACAAAATTATTTCATTCAAAACATTGAAAGTTACAATACATATCAGCCCTTATTTATATGTATTATAAGATCAACTTCTGAAAATGAAAATGAAGGAAAAATGGAGGATATTGGTGGACATTAAAGAAGAGTTCTACCTACCCAACCTACCTACTAATTTTTTTATTGCCTCATCCCTACCTAGTCATATAATGGCTAGTCATATAATGGTTGGCCATACAAGCTTCTAGATGACAAATACAATATAAATTATATTTAAATTATTTTAAAACTATTGGCTCAATATTAGGTTTTAGTAATTGGGTCCTTGATCCTTTTTTGGGCTTTGGTTCATGAAGGGTCTTCCACTAGTAATCATTCTCATTGAAGGGGGCAGTTGAATACCTATTGATATTGTCAGCTAGAAGATTTCAGACTAGAAGAATGTCTACTGGATTAATAAAGGGATGGTTGTACAGGGTAGTGTCCATACTTGTCAATGGCACAAAATAGAGTGTGCCATGATGCACCTACGACGCCAGTTGCATGCCGCGACGGACATGTTCAAGTTGACGCTTGCTATTTGCACCACGGCGCATGCAATGGCGCATGGCGTAATGACTCACGACGCGTGCAATTTGAATTTTAGGTATTTTTGACTATAATTATAAATTCTTTTTAATATTTATATATTTTAATTTCTAAAATAATGAAATAATTAATTTTAAAATTATTTGCTATGATTAAAATAGTTTAGTTAGGTTTTATTAGACTTTATTTAGATTTTATGTTAGTAGAAATTTTGGACGAACTTGAAGCTCACTTTAATGGTTTGGAGTTTGGACCACAAACATATTCAACCAAGTCTTACCCAACTTGATTGATACTCTAAAATATGATCCATATAAAGATTTTTATAATTCTTTTATATTTTGCGCCATATTCAAAATGCCATGCGCTATGCGCTATGGCTCCATGGGAAACTTTTCATCGTGCTGCGCCATTCATCGTTGACAAGTATGATAGTGTCAGATAGCTAAGCGAGGTAGAAGGAAAGGTTATGCTGAAATTTCTTTAAAAGTGAGACATGATTCACTAGATTAATACGAGAGTTTGTAGGAAGTGCTAGGCGGTATGCAACATGACCGGTAAGTTCAAGTACTTAAAATGGACCATAAAAAGGGCGGATAATTTTGAGGAATGCCATAAAATTACTCATAAAAACTTGAACAATGAATGCTAGAATGAAAATCATTTCAGACAAAAAAAAATTTATGAGAAATGCTAGAATGAAAATCATGCCATAAAATTACTCATAAAAATTTGATTAAGGAATGCTGGAACAAAAATCATGTTAGGAATGCTAGAATTCATACCATAAATTACTAATAAAAAAATGATCCATGTTAGAAATAATTGAACGGGAAAAGCCATAACATTACAAACAACAGTAACAAAAATGGTGGAAGCCTTAAAGTAGTAAAATGACTCGATGGAGCAAAAAAATGATCATATTTAGATAAGCTGTCAACAGCCATTATAATGGATATTTTACACTGCCTGAGGAAAACTAGTAGTAAGTCCATTGTGTCATCCTCCCAAACAACAGATGGGGTTGGAAGAGTTGCAAAAAACCTATGGGAGAAGGTGATATTTTGTGACTAGACAGGTAAGACAAGTTATAACAAATTCTTGCACGTTAGATTTTTTGTTGGTCATAAATAATTGTTGCTTTGTAGCGAGGAGCTTTCTTTACACTACCATGGCCTCCAATAATGCTAGAACGAAAATTATGTAAAATAATGTAGAGTAGAGGTTGTTGTAGAGGAACAACAATTTTTCATTTGAAAAATATAAGACCATCATTATAAGAATAGTAAAAAAACTTATTTGAGGTGAGCATGAGTTGGTTTAATTAGTCACACATTTCAAAATTTTATGGTGATGTTGACCTCTGAACAATACCCAAAGGAACAAAAGGGAGAAGAAAGCAAAGTAGAAATCCCGCATACATACCTCTTACTTGTCGGATCCGCAATATTCTGCCGAAATCGCGCAGATTCGGCGCCGTTTGAGTTTACATCCCGGGAATCCTGCTCAAATCCTGCGATCCGTAGCTTCACTCGCGTCGTTAAATACCCGACCAAACGAAGCTTTCAGGAGCTCATTCCTTCTCCACGCGAACTGCTCTCCCGTCAATATCCCTTCTCTGCCCTAGCTGACGAAGCTCCTCCGATCTCCTTTACCCCTGTAGCAGTCGGAGCCACCCCACTTCAAAGCCTAACCCACGAGCTCTAACCGAACCTTCCCGTCGCCTCCAACCCGACGCATCTCCCGATCTCATCAAGCCGAGAGAGAGAGAGAGAGAAAGAGAAAGCGAGAGATAGTGAGAGTGAGAGAGATCGACCTCTCGGCCTGTAGCCAGCGCCCAAGCCGAATTCCACCTCATCTCTATCAGACCTCAAGCTCCACCCCACCTCCTCTAAGCCGCACTCCCTCTGTCGTGAAGAAGCCAAACCCGACACCTATAGGGCCGATCTATCTCTGCCCTTACTCGAACCCAAGTTAAGAGAGGTTATCTCTCTTTCTCCTTCCCTCTATATCTTATTAATTATAACTAATTAAATATAACTAATTAAATATTAGTTATAATTAATACTCGTTACTTATAGTTAATCAAAATTAATATTAATCAAAAATTAATATTAATTATGATTCATTAATGTTAAGAATAATTAATTATAGTTAACTATAATTAATTATTATATATAGTTAGTTAGAATTAATTATAGAAGTTTATAATTAATTCTAGTTAATTATGTGTAATATATTATCATTAATTATAATCGACTATAGTTAATTATAGTTAATAATTGTTCATCAGAAACCTGAACTATACTTTGAACTCGAACTGTGCCACATCAAGTGGAACTTGAACAAGACTTAAACAGCAGGGGACTCAAATTTGACATCAAAGTTGAACTTGAAAATGAATCATATGGAATGAGACTTTAACTTAGCAAGTACTCAATCAAATCAACACAAACGCTAAAGACACTCATTTGCAAGTGACAAGAAGATGGTGGGAAATACAACAACAATCATGCTTGTGGAAAGGGGTGTGGTGGTTGTAATGAACATCCCGATGTATTCATGAAAGAAACATAAAGAATATACAATGATTGTATAATGGATGCGATGAACTCTCCAAAGACATTGATAGAAGAACCATGGCATATTCAACTTATCGCCTATAGTCAACATTGAAGTACAAGAAACTATATTCAACTTTGCAAGCAACAAAATAAAAGGAGATTTGATTTCAAACAAATATGCAAAGTCTCTAAATGGTACTACAAAATGCATGCAAATAATGGAAGTCATTGTATAAAGGTCTATACAAGTCATAGGGAAGCCCCTACTATCGAGGTTGGCTATCTCGTGGATATGCATGACAGTCCTTACTAATACTAGAAGACACACAAGTAAATGTGGCGGTCCACCAATAAAACACATCAATCTTCTATAAGTAGAAGGGGTTTAATGACACTACAAGAGACTCATACCACAACCAACATGTTAACTGAAAACAGAAAGGTTTGGTATGCAATGAATATAATAAGGTGACACATTTGGATGCATTAGAGTGATTATTAACATACAAGTGAAAGATTAGTTTATCAGTGCAAACAAGTGAAAATCAAATGCAAAAGCATTACAAAACCACTACAAAACCACTCGATTGAGTAAGGCCTCATAATGAATAAAATACCAAGTATGATTGTTCGCATGAAGTGGCCAACAACAATCAGGAATTAGGTGTGATTCAATTATAGGTAGATCATGAAGAACTTTAGCATTGATTTGGTTCTTCAAGATGTGTCTAAGAAAGTTATCCACAAGAGAAATACAGAAGAACTTCAACAAGTGCAAGCCCCTACGAGCCAAAGCAGAAGATTAGTTAGTGAACTATGATTCATATGCAGAAAGCAATAAATAGTGCACGACAATCTACCTGTATAATATAGCAAACAATTCTATCAATAAGCTACTATTTCACGCCACCGGATCCGTAACTTCTATGCAAGCGGACAAAAGGTGTTTACAAATAATTTCAAAATACCTCTGCATATGCACCATAGATTGTATACACATAGGTACACAAGGGGTAAGTGTAATTATAAACCCGTATGGGCCCTGGCGAGCGTGTTATTGGTACACACGTGACGTCTAGGGATGCTGCGTGGGTTGATAAATTCGAACCCGATTTTCCTAAATAATAGGAGTCAACAAGGTTCAACAAACAACTATAAAATGCCCCCAAATACTCGCATGGGCCCCGACAAGCGTATTATTAGTACACACGTGACGTCTAGGAATGCTGCGCGGGTCAATGAGTGAATTCAAGTTCGAACCCGATCCTTCTATATAAGTCAATAGGAGTCGACAGGGATCTAACCTCCAAACAAATACACGATTGTGGCGACCGGTATATTTGTTTTACTGCATTCATATTTGGCCGTCAATGCCTATAACAATAATAATTCACTAACGAAGGCTCAAAGCCTACGAAATCTGATCCCCTATCAGCAAGTTGATAGGGTTGATAAGGTTTAAGACATAAATATCCTCAGTTGACCCCAACACCCTGATGATGGCCGTGTTGAACGTAGATTTCAACCAAACGGGTGATCCAAATATTTTAAATACCTTCCAAAATCCAAAAATCCCAAAATCCAAATATTTAAAATTGAAATAAATCCATTAAAATACTTAAAGCAAAATTCATCCACCCCCGCAACAGTTTGTCAAGGTGGACAAATTGAAATATAACTTCAGCTCACAAAGAGCCAAATGCTTAGTCGAAAATATTACTAGGATCCATTCTCAAACAATCTCCTGTTAGTAAGGACGTGGTACTTGTCCTCTAACCGGCGGTTTTGCCGCCAAATGGTACCGCAGGATAAACAGTTATGACCCGGGGCCCTCTGAACCGAGTGGTTTTGCCGCCAAATAGCACCACGAAATACCAGTTATGACTAGAGCCAATACGGTCCTTAGTGGCGTCAAATCCTTTAGATATGAATCAATATGATATAATCGATAGGGTACAAAGCCCTCTGTTTGCTAAGGTGGATTTAAATTTATCCCCTTAGACAAACATTCACCTCAGGTTTATAAGGTCTCATTGGACGAAGCAACCCATGGTTGCCGACAAGGATCCTTCTGTCAGATTGGGTCGACTATCTCCTCTAAGTAGACCAGGGACCACGATGGCCTGGGATGACGGAACCATGAAATCTTGATCGGGTCCATCATCCATTCCCCCACCATCCGCTTTAAGTATAAGATGGTAAAATTTCTATTTTAAATATCAAAATTTTCCAAAATTTCAAGCTTCCAAACATTTCAAAATCCCTAAATTATCAAATCCCAAATCCATGCTGCTATTATATGCCAGATAACATGTATCTCTACGTATCTGATTGACGACTAGCGTTAATCGAAAGTTCTCTCTCGTGATCGAGAGGGGTAATTAATTATAGGGGCTTACGCCTATAGGAAACCAGTACTCAGATCATAAAGTCCTCGCAAAATGAGGGCGAAATCTCTGGGTAGTGTCTTATCTGCAAACCCATCTGCCTCCCCAAAATCTACCTCGAAACTTAAGTTCGTTAAAACTCCCTAGTCGAAGATAAAAGCACATCTGTCACGGGCGGAGGTCGGGGCCGAATTTTTGGAGCTCACAGATTTCTGGCGACTCCGCTACGGATTGGTTTTACTTTCCATCTTTAGCTAGTCGTCTCAGTGTTATACTAGCAATTATATCAACTCATACTTAAAATTTTGAGTATTTCAAAATGATTATTTAGAGAATTAAATTTTTAAAAATGGTTGTTCAAATAAATTCATTAAGATAATGCATTTAACAAATTTTTAAATTTGTATTGTTGAATTGTTTGCTAATGTTATCTACTCTTATTTTTATGTTATGTGCAAGTCTTAGCATTTTGAAAGCGCGGGGTGATGTATCAGATTCTGATTACTAACCCTTGCCTTTCATTTATGCAGATGGATCAATAGAACACCCCGATGACCGTCTAGCTGGGGCGAGGAGCCAGGATTCAGCTGACAAATGTTGTTATTGAAACTGGAAATACCGGGGCTACCATCCTGTTTGATAGCATTGATTTCCCTGCGGTTGTTGCAAGGAGAACCGCCATTCCTGCGAATGGCAGGAATACTGAGAGGTCTGCCAAGAGACTCAATGCTGATGAAGTTCCCATCCGTCGTGTGCACATGCCGACACAAAGGCCTATTACTGAAAATCCTTGTGAGAGAGTTTATGTATTCGATAAGCTATCACAGCTTGAGGCCCTGACCACAAGAAGAATTGTGAATGGTGGAAGAGTCTCTATGGTGACTGCAAACACCACGACCTTGTCAACCGGGTTATCTGCACTTGGGAAACATAATGCTGAAACCTCCTTATCTGGAGGAAGGCATATAAGGAGGCAAAAAAGGAAGATGAATGTTAAATTCCGAGCTTAGCAGCAACTAGTACCGGTCCACCCTTCAAATCTACCTGCCCAGGAATCTGAAGTCAACATTCCAAACCGGAATGAGTTTACAAATCTGAAGTGGTGAAGAGAAATAGCTCTACTGGAGAGCTAAAACAATCTTTTTGGGATCAACGGCCTGAAGCTCCAATCCCTCCAAGGAAGAAAGAGCATGAGACTCTTTCAGCTCGAGTATATCGAGTTCTGAAGACCGTGAAGGAGAAGGGGCTGAAGAAGAAGAAGTTCCAACGACCTTTAGTGATTGAGGCCAGGAGAACCCCGCCAAGAGAACGCCAATCTGTTACGGTGGAAAGAAGAGAAAGAAAGTATATTCCACACGGTGAACATCAGGGCATGACACCTGAATCATATGTTCAGAGATCCGCCGCTGAAAGGTCCCGGTGGAAAGAAAAACAAGTTTGGAGGCCAAAGCCTCAGAGAAATGAAAAAGAAAGAAAAGAAAGAGTTGATTTGGGCGTGACATCTGGTGATGCTTCCTGGAGATCCGCCCCAAATAATAAACAATGTCAGAGATGGGTTCCAAAGAAGGCCCACGATAACTCTCCTCCAGACGGTAAACACCTTGGAGATTCCTCCAGGGGATCCCGTCGCTTGTTATCCCCTCCAAAGGTCGAGACTAACTTCGATCGCAGTTCACTAGTCGAAGAAATCTCCTTGCCTAATCAAGAATCGGAGATCCAGTGGCATCACCGCTCGGAGATCAGGATACTAGAAGAAAACATAGAAGAAGAAGAAAATATAGGAGAAGAATATCTCGAAGGGGAAGAAAATATCAAAGAATATATGGAGGAAAATTTAGAAGAAGAAATATAAGAAATAAATAACGCCTTGGATATGGAAGTAGTCTATATGGTGACACATATAGACATTGATGATGGCGCCGATTATGATGATGAAGATGACAATCATTGGCAACTGCCACCTAGACAGGTATATAAGCGTCGCCGCAGAGATGGGTCCACCACTGACAGAAGTGGCCATTCTCAAGAAGAAGAGGAAGTGGAGGAAAATCCTTTGGATGATGAGAGCCAAAGACAGGGAAATCTCTCAGTTGAATGAGAAGATGACTGAGATGATGGTTCAGATGGGGGAAATGATGCAGATGATGCAGAGAACTGCCGCTGTTGATACCATGCCCAATCCTCCTGGCGATCCTCCAAATTTTCAAATGCCTTAAGTCTCAGGAGTACGAGGTACTCCTGAAGGTGGTCACGAGGCTCATAATGTCATCCGCCAGCTCACCCCATAAAATATTGCAAGTATTTCTGAACATGTGACTGCTGCACAGTTGGAAGGAATAATCACAGAAAAGATCAGGGCTATTGTAGCCGTTGATCAAGAAGAAAAGTTGATGGGCAAAGTTCGTCCGTACCCTGTTGAATATGATCAAGTACCGTACCCTAAAGGGTATTCGGTTCTAAAGTTCAACACTTTCAACGGTAATAATAACCCCAAGCACAGTTTAAAGCCACCTGTGAGAACACAGGAGGCAATGACGCCCTACTCTTTCGACAATTCGCCAGCAGTTTGACAGCAACTGCTTTCGAATGGTACGCTGAATTGCCAAACGACTCTGTGAAGACCTTTGCAGAGTTAAAATCTATGTTTGTGAAGAGGTTTGCTAGTGCAACTGAGAATATCACGATCGATGACCTCGCTCTGGATAAGAGAAAAAGAGAAGAATCAGTGACCAAATATATTACTCGCTGACACAACTTAAGTATGAAATGTGAGCAATAACTTGAAGAAGAACACGCCGTGCAGTTGTTAATGGGCAACGTTGATGACAAAATGCAACCCTTCCTGTACATGGCTAAAATCAACACATTTCAAGATTTGCTAGATAGAGTGGCCAAGTTTGAGAATCTGAACTTATCCAGATCAGAAAATCACTCTGATAAGCCCGAAAAGGTTAAGGCCCTGGGTGTTAGAAGGGGTGAGGCCGACTCTACATTTTTATCCTGAACCAACAAAAAAAAACAAGTGGTTTATAACGTAGATAAGGGCAAGAAGCTAATACAGTATGAAGAAAAGCCCAAACAGGCGTACAACCCTAACCCCCAATCGAAGCTCATACTTGGGGGGAATGATAAGCCATGAACTTATCAAGGTGGTGGAGAACGTCCGAGACAGGCAATAGGAACTGGTGATAGAACGTTCCAATCCTTTAAAAGATAAAATAAATAAAGAATATTCATTCAAGAGGGAGAGTGTCGCTAAATTATTTCGACAAGTGTTGAGAGCGGGTTTAGAACTGCCTGAATGCAAGAGGCCCGAAGAGTCAAAGCACACTGGTGACCCAAATTATTGCCCATACCATCAGGTACTCAGCCATCCTATTGAAGATTGCTACATCTTCAAGGATTGGCTAGAAAGAAAATATCAAAAAGGAAACTCACATTATCCGACAATGTGCTGTCTCACCTTAGAATAGAATCAATTCGGGTAGTTTCGACTTCTTCTGTACCCTTGATTAAAGAAAGAAGAAAAGAAAATGAGCCAATTCAAGAAGAGTAATGGGAGACTGCGGTCTCCAATAAGACAGTGAAAATGTTAAAACAACTTAAAAGAGTTGCAGGTGTGAAATCGAAATCTCCTACGGAGCTAGTGTTAAATTTAAAAGCACTGCCTATAATACGAACTTCTACTTCTAAACAATTCCCCAACCAAGCTGGCACTTCGAAGTCTGGAAAAAGACTGCAACTCAGACTGTGAGGCGACCTATCAAGACTGCAACTCAGAGACTTATCGACATTTTAGATGAATATTATCAGACTGTGAGGCGACCTATCAAGCTCGCTGACTTCATGGCAGAGTTTAAAATAGATGAAGCTGAAGAATGTGATGGAAATTTTCTTCCAACAGAAGTATGTCAGATTATCTCGGTAACACCAAGTACCTCGATAAAAGAAGAATACACTGAAGATGTACCCTCTGAATCCTGTATGATGGTGTTGCCAATGGATTACTGTTTGGAGGAAGACGAATCAAACCCTGACATAGCATCTCGGATGGGACATGTAAACCTGGGTGGTGACTTTGAATCAACAAATGAATTCCTAGACGCAACAATAGCTGACCCTGAAGAGAATGTGCAACTAAATGAGTTTGAGCTAGAAGAGATTGCTCAAGTACAGTTGAGGAGTGGTAAGATACTACCGCCTACATCGAAGAAAGGGGTCTCTAATAAAGACAAGGTGAAAGAAATAGTTGTCAATGATGATATTATCTCTAAAAATTCTAAGAAAATGAACACTTCAGCCAATGGGATAGATTATAATATTTTATCCCATCTGAGGAAGATACATGTACAACTCAGCATATACGATGTCTTGACAATGTCTAAAGACATTCGGGAGACTCTGATTCAGGTTCTCAAAGATCCCGAAAGATACAAGGCATATTTTGTTAAACGTAATTTGATTGAGGTTCTATAAGCTCATAACGAGCCGTTCATCTCCTTCTTCGAAGAAGATATGATGCTTGGGACTGCAGATCATAATCGTCCTTTGTATGTTACTGTAGAGAGTGATAAGCTGATCATCAGTCGAATCCTGATCGATCTCGGATCCTCCATAAATCTGATAAGCTTGAAAGCACTGAGATCCCTCTGCCTTGATGTGGAACACCTCGGGCCAGATAAGCTGATAGTACATGGTTTCAACAAAAAAGGGCAGAAAAACCTTGGATCATTTATGCTCCCTCTTGTATTTGGTGAGTTCCACACAGAAGCTAAATTCCATGTGATTGATGCGGATACTTCATTCAAGGCGCTACCAGGTCGTCCCTGGTTGCATGAATATGGTGTTGTCCCATCAACATTACACCAGTATATAAAATATCTCAGAGATGAAGAAAAATTCAGGATCTCTGGTGACATTCAGCCCTTCACAGTTTATGAAGCAATAGTTTATGAAGATGCACAATACTTCATGCCAAAAAAGGAAGTCTTCGAGTGCTCTCGAGGGTAAAGCATCAAACTCAAAGGCTGCAAAGCAACCTGAACGGGAAGGTGAGAAGAAGCAAGTGGTGAGAAAGAAGGCAGTGTCGACTCTTCCCAAAGCACCAACCATTCCCAAAGAAAAGAAATACTTACCTCACCTTGGGAGTGACACAGATGAAGATGATATCATCCTTACCAAATCTCGAGGAGTATGCCAGTCCATGGACGAATGGAGAAGGGAGGTTGAATTTTCAAATGATGATTATGATTACGACTCTATCTACATGAATACGGTGCAGGGTATATTCTCTAGAAGAATAGACAATCAATTTAAGACAGCGTACTCATAGTCACCCATGTTCCCTTACAACAATTCAAAGAAATCATTCCGCGTGAGGTGCATAAAGTTGAAGAACTCGCCACCCTATATCTGCTTCCCCTTAAAAATGGGACTGTGCTAGGGAATGTACTATATTCTGTTGGAGTATGCGAAGAAGAGAATAATGACTGGTGTTGCATGCTCCTCGATTCCGAAGAGTTACTTCCTACGAGGCTACCTAGGTTCAATACAAAAAATATTCAGAGAATGCTACGAAAGCAAATCAATATTCCTACCACTAAACGACAACTTCGTACAAGCTTAGGCCTTTGATATGGAATGATTCCGTATCCATTGCGACAAAAGGATATAGCTGCATATAAATGTATCAGATTCATCAAGCGAAAATTCCTCCGGAAAGAGACTTGTCGGGCAATCACATGCATGAAAATTGAATATGAGGATGGTGGTGCTGAAGAGACATACGAAGCTGATGATTATGATGATCAACTCATATAGGCCGAGCCTGCACCAGAAGAACTTGAAGATGGTGGACATGCAGCCACTATGGATGAGCTAAAAGAAGTCAACTTGGGAATTGAGGGAGATCCTTGCCCAACCTTCATTAGCTCCCTTCTACCAGAAGAACAAATAAAATAAATAAAAGAACTTCTCTGTGAATTCAGGGATTGCTTTGCCTAGACATATGCTGAGATGTCAAGGTTATCCCCTAACATAGCAGTTCACAGATTAGCAATCAAAAGGTCTAGTGTTATGTAGATGACCTTGTTGTTAAAAGCCTTGGCCGAAAAGATTACTTAAAAGATCTCATAGTCGTATTTGAGAGGATAAAAAAATATGATTTAAAGATGAACCCGCTCAAATGCGCTTTCGGGGTATCCTCTGGCAAATTCTTAGGGTATGTTGTTCGTCATTAAGGAATAGAGATTCGTCATTAAGGAATAGAGATTGAGCCTAATAAGATTAAGGCAATCACGGAGATGCCACCACCAAGGATCCTTCAACAGCTTCGCTCGTTGGAAGGACAACTGGGTTTCATTCGACGATTCATATCGAATCCATCAGGTAGGTGCCAGCCATTCTTCAAATTAATGAAGAAAGATGTTCGTTTCAAGTGGGACACAGAGTGCCAGGAAGCATTTGATAACATTAAAAGATATTTGTTGAATCCGCCCATTCTCGCAGCGCCAATTCCGAGAAAACCTTTTATAATGTATACAGTAGCACTAGAAGAGTCCCACAGAGTATTATTAGCCCAAAATAATGAAGAAGACAGAGAATGCGCTCTACTACATCAGTCGGAGGTTGATTGGAGCAGAAAGTCGTTATTCTCCTATTGAAAAGCATTGTTTGTCATTGATTTTGCAGTTCAAAAACTTCGCCACTACATGCTGTCTCATAGAATCACATTGATTTCAAAGATCGATCCGTTGAAGTTCTTGATGACAAGACCAACGTTGACAGGTCGTCTAACCAGGTGGATAGTACTATTACTGCAGTTTGATATTACATACATGCCACAAAAGGCGGTGAAAGGACAAACATTGGCATGTTTTCTCGACGCACATCCAATCCCGACCGACTCTCCGCTCAATGATGATTTGCCTGATGAGCAAATTATGCATGTCAAGAAAGAAGAAAAGATACCATTCTAGGAGATGTACTTCGACGGGGCATCGTCGATTAAACCTGCCCAACCTCCAAAAATTGCGAGAGCCCGAGCCGATATCGATCTTGTTCTCATACCACCTGAAGGAGGCATAATAAGGTTTTCATTCAGTCTGACTGAACCTCGGACCAACAATGAAGCCGAGTATGAAGCTCTAATAGGTGGATTAGAGATCACAATTGACATCAAAATTCGAAATCTTCAAATCTTCGGCGACTCTCAACTTATGATAAATCAAGTCTTGGGCATTTACAAGATTTGCAAGGTTGAGTTGGCTCATTACCATCGACGGACCCTTGAACTCCTAAAAGCAGGTGCTGAATGTTAAAATTGTTCAGATTCCTCGGGAATAGAACGCCAAAGCAGATTGCTTGGCCAAATTGGCTAAGGAAACGACAACATCAATGAGGAGAAGCCTATATTCATCGGAGTTTACAACCGGCGGATCTTAGAGCCTGCTATGTTACAATTCCCGAAGGCATAAGGAATTCCAGATTCGAGTCAGCAGGATAAAGTCCCAGTTGATCCTCAACCTCTCCATCAGATTATTATGAAAAATTATCCAGAAGGATATCATGTGGCCAAGAGACGTAAAGCTAGTGAAGCTTCAGAATCATGGTTGCATTGCCTCGATGTTGAGGAAGAAGACGATTGGAGGCAACCCTTCATTGACTACTTTAAAGAAAGTAAACTCCCAGTAGATAAGTCTCTTGCTACACAAATTCGAAAAAGGGCGTTGTGATATGTATTTGTCAATGACACATTGTACATACGAGCTTTTGATTAAATGTGGTTAAGGTGCTTAGAGACCAAGGAAGCTGATAAAGTGGTAACAGAAGTTCACGAAGGACTTTGTGGAGCACATCAGTCAGTTTCTAAAATAGCCACTAAAATCAAGAGAATGGGTTACTATTAGCCGACAATGGTGAGAGATTATATTAACCATGCCAAGAGGTGCCATGAGTGTTAAATTCATGGTGATGTTATACATCAATCGCCAAATCCTCTGCACCCAACTGTAGCTCCTGGCCATTTGATTGTTGGCGCACAGATATAATTGTCCCAATAGATTCGCCATCATCAGCGGGACATCGCTTTATTCTGGCAGCAACGGACTACTTTTCCAAGTGGGCAGAAGCGGCTCCATTCAGAGAGGTCACATCCGAGCATGTGATCAATTTATTTACCCATAATGTTATCTACAGATTTGGTGTGCCACACCGCATAATCTCAGACAACGGTACTGCATTCAAAAGTACAAAAATCTATAAGCTTGTTAATCAGCACAAAATTGATTGGCAATATTCATCTATATATAATCCAAGGGCAAATAGCTTGGCGGAGGCCTTCACTAAGACGCTGGTAAAATTGTTGAAGAAGATCCTCACCAAGAACAAAAGAGAGTGACATACGAATTGGTAGAAGCCCTATGGGCATACCGTACAACGTACAAGATGTCAACCAAAGTCACTTCTTATTCATTGATGTTTGGAGTTGAAGCCGTATTACCATTGGAGATTGAACTACTGTCACTTTGGGTAGCAATCCAAAATAATCTCACTCAAGAACAAAATGCTCGTTTGAGAATGGAAAAGCTCGATGCACTCGATGAGATTAGACTATATGCTCAACAAAACTTGAAAATCTACCGATGAAGAATGATAAAATCCTTTGATCGAATAGTGCGTCCTCAATCATTTTAAGAAGGAGAATTGGTCCTGGTGCTGAGAAGGCCAATCATTCCACACCGAAAAATCGGTGGCAAGTTCATATCCAACGGGGAGGGCCCCTTCGTCATCGAGAAGATGTACTAAGGAGGAGCATATTAGTTGATCGATTTAAATGGTCAGAGGCCTATGACGCCTATCAACGACCGATATTTAAAGAAGCATAATGCATGAAAATTCCATGACTAACATACTTTATAACGATTAGAGTTTTATATGCATAATTATCGATGCATGCTTACATCTATATTTTGAAATTTTTTTGTGTAGCAAGAATGCATTTTAAAATCCCCAATCAAATTGAGTGCATTTTAAATATTTATTCAGGTTGAGATTACGCCGCGTGCCAAGATACCCGAATAAATATTTAAAATCTTAAAGATATAAAGCCTATCCAAAATGTCCCTGCGAGTCAGGTGGCATTTTAAACATTCATTTGGATCGACATCGTGCTATACGTCGAGACCCCCAAATGAATTTTTAAAATCTCAAAATCTCAGTTTTACTTTGAAATGTTCCTGCAGGACATGGGACATTTTAAATATTTATTCGGGTCGACATCATACTGCATGCCGAGATTCCTGAATAAATATTTAAAATTATCAATACAAATATTTTTTGTGCTAAAGAATATAAATGCTTCTTTTTTAAAGTATATACAAATGATCTTCCAAAAGTTAGAGACACCACCTTCTTCAACGTATAAAAATTCAAAAGTCAAGAAAGGGCTTTTGTAATTACACACTCCAACAAATTGAGGCAGAAAAGCTTGAAGTGTTTCAACAGCCTGAAATTTAAGGTTCGAATAAGTGTAAAAGGCCGGATCCAACACGCCCACATATGGCCGGATCGCTGGCAGCTCCGTCTACTCAACACGCCATAATAAAGGTCGTAGTAGAGGAACCCCCACTTCGTCAACCCGTCAGTAGGATCTGTAGGAAGAACGAATGCCAATTTGACTCGACCAATTCAAGTGATCGTAGTCTACAAAATCTCCCAAATGACCGGAGAATCAAAGTTCCAACGAGAAGGAAGAATCTCTAGCAACTACTGAAAGTTCGTAGGCTCTAAATCTTCAACCACAAAGGATGACTCCAAATCCACCAGCATCAGTAAAATCAGCATTGTGAAGCGCCTTTCCCGTAGATCAAGTCTGAAGCTTGAATGGGTGTAAAAGGTCGGATCCAAAAAACCCAAATATGGCCGGATCGCTGGCAGCTACATCTACTCAACAAACCATAAGAAAGGCCGTAATAGAGGAACCCCCATCTCAGCAACCAGAGGACAAAGAGCTATCAAATCCTAGCTCTCCCGATCTGATAAACTCAAGTGACTCAGATTAAAGTATTCTCAAGTGGTTAATGATCAAGATACTATCTATGTTCAGTACTATCAACTGAATGCAGAACCTACAAATCCTTCAACAAATCCGTAAATCACAAAGCGAGGATTGAAGGAATTTTTCTTCAACAAATCCGCTAAAGCACAAAGCAAAGGACCTAAGAAAATTATCCCAAAGTTCACACAAAATCCAAGGCTGAATTAAGTGGATTCTGTCATTAACAAGTCCGCTATGCATAATGCTCTGGACCGATGACTTCTCGCCACTGACCTAATATAAACCTAAGGGTTTAGGTCACCGGTATCTACTCCTTCATCAAGTCCGCCAAAGCTAGAAGCAAAGGGCAGAAGGCACAAAAATTTCCTGACAAGTCATTGAAACACAAATCAGGTGATTCTCCATCAATGTCCGCAGCACAAAACATAGAACAGAAGGAATCTGAATCTCAGGACTCAAGTCAAAGCCATGAAATGAGCACCCTGGATGATGCCTACATATGTCCCTAAAGACGGGCATTATAAATATTTATTTCAGTCGACATCGTACCGCATGCTGAAATCTTCAAATAAATATTTAAAATTTTGTCAAAATACAACCAGATGATAGAAGAATATTGAGCATATACATAAAGGCTATAAACTAAAGTGATAGTGGTGTTAAAAGAGATCAAATGATGACGATGCTATCTACTAGCATCAATCTACAAAGTGAAGCTCTAAAGACCAAAGTACAAAGTACTCTATCACTACCCTGAGGATCTCTACTTGACCAAGAGCAAATATATCAACTATTCTAAAAAATACATATGTATCTAAGGATCCATGAAGGCACGGAGGTGGACTCTTGAAGATCTACATAATGAAATTTTAGTATGACATCCAAGCAAACTTTTGGAGATTCATTAAATGAAACCTTAGTGTGACATCCAAACAAACTTTTGGAGATCTACTAATTGAAAATTTCTGTGTGACATATAAAACAAATATCTAGAGATTCATAGGGTCAATCAGCATACAACAAATGTGATTTGCTCTAGACACGCATCATATTTGTTGGGGGGCATTTGTTGACCTCTGAACAATACCCAAAGGAACAAAAGGGAGAAGAAAACAAAGTAGAAATCTCGCATACATACCTCTTACCCATCAGATCCGTGATATCATGCCGAAATTGCGCCGATTTGGCGTCGTTTGAGTCTACATCCCGGGAATCCTACTCAAATCCTGCGATCCGTAGCTTCACTCGCATCGTTAAATACCTGACCAAACGAAGCTTTCGGGAGCTTTTTCCTTCACACGAACTGCTCTCCCGTCAAAATCCCCTCTTTACCGTAGTGGATGAAGCTCCTCTAATCACCTTTACCTCTGTAGCAGTTGGAGCCACCCCACTTCAAAGCCTAACCCACGAGCTCTGATCGAACCTTCCCGTCGCCTCCAACCCGACGCATCTCCCGATCTCATCAAGCCGAGAGCGAGAGAGAGCGAGAGATAGCGAGAGTGAGAGAGACCGACCTCTACGCCTGTAGCCAGCGCCCAAGCCGAATTCCACCTCCTCTCTGTCCAACCTCAAGCTCCACTCCGCCTCTTATAAGCCGCACTCCCTCTGTTGTGAAGAAGCCAAACCCGACACCTATAGGGCCAATCCATCTCTGCCCTTACCCGAACCCAAGTTAAGAGAGGTTATCTCTCTTTCTCCTTTCCTCTATATCTTATTAATTATAACTAATTAAATATTATTTATAATTAATACTCGTTACTTATAGTTAATTAAAATTAATATTAATAAAAAATTAATATTAATTATGATTCATTAATGTTAAGAATAATTAATTATAGTTAACTGTAATTAATTATTATTTATAATTAGTTAGAATTAATTATAGAAGTTTATAATTAATTCTAGTTAATTATGTGTAATATATTATCATTAATTATAATCGACTATAGTTAATTATAGTTAATTAGTCTTAGTTGACTATAATTACCTCAATATACATGCCAAATTCACTGCCGGTCTATGTGCAAAGGTATAAATCTCTTAACTCAAAAAAAAAAAAAAAACCATTCTCCCGTGGCTTGCGACGGGCCGACAAATCCCCTACGCACTCACGTAGCGTTGTAGTGGGAAATCGGCGCAGCACTTGCGACGACTTAAAAATCATTCTTCAATGCTTACAAGGGCCCGACAAACCCCATACGCGCTCACATAGCGTTGTAGGGAAGGAAACCAATGCGGCGCTTGCGGTGAGGGGGATAATTTTTTTTTTTTTAAAATAAGTACACTCTAACGCTCACGTAGTACAGAGGGGGGAAATAACCTGTGCTCTTTTAAAAACTCAAACAACCCTTAAACGATCACGTAGCGGGCGGGGATTTTAAATAATAAATATGCAACCACGGTGTCTTTTGACACCTACCTGAAGCGCTCACATACTGTTGAGGGGAAGACTGCCTCTTGGTTTTTCCCCTAAACGGGGGAGACGCTATGAGGCTGCCAAAACTTTCACTAAAACAAAGGACTTAACAAAAAGTGGACTTGAACGTGATTTGAATTTGAACCCAAGAAGGCAACATAGAACTTAATTTGAATGATAAAAAGAACCTGGACATGATTTAAATTCAAAGAACTACAGTGGACATGAATGACGAGAAGAGGTTCATCAGAAACCTGAACTATACTTTGAACTCGAACTGTGCCACTTCAAGTGGAACTTGAACAAGACTTAAACAGCAGGGGCTCAAATTTGACATCAAAGTTGAACTTGAAAATGAATCATATGGAATGGGACTCAAATTTGACATCAAAGTTGAACTCTCCAAAGACATTGATAGAAGACCCATGACATGTTCAACTTATCGCCTACAGTCAACATCAAAGTACAAGCAACTATATTCAACTTTGCAAGCAACAAAATAAGAGATTTAATTTCAAACAAATATGCAAACTCTCTAAATGGTACTACAAATGTATGCAAATAATGGAAGTCAATGTATAAAGGTCTATACAAGTCATAGGGAAGCCCCTACTACTGAGGTTGGCTATCTGGTGGATATGCATGGAAGTCCTTACTAATACTTGAAGACACACAAGTAAATGCGACAGTCCACCAATCAAACACATCAATCTTCTGTAAGCAGAAGGGGCTTAATGACACTACAAGAGACTCATACCACAACCAACATGTTAACTGAAAACAGAAAGGTTTGGCATGCAATGAATATAACAAGGTGACACATTTGGATGCATTCGAGTGATTATTAACATACAAGTGAAAGATTAGTTTATCAGTGCAAACAAGTGAAAATCAAATGCAAAAGCATTACAAAACCACTCGAATGAGTAAGGCCTCATAATGAATAAAACACCAAGTATGATTGTTCGTATGAAGTGGCCAACAACAATTATGAATTAGGTGTGATTCAATTATAGGTAGATCATGAAGAACTTTAGCATTGATTTGGTTCTTCAAGATGTGTCTAAGAAAGTTATCCACAAGAGAAATATAGAAGAACATCAACAAGTACAAGCCCCTATGACCCAAAGCAGGAGATTAGTTAGTGCACTATGATTCATATGCAGAAAGCAATAAATAGTGCACGACAGTCTACCTATATAATATAGCAAACAATTATATTCATAAGATGCTACTTCACGACACCGTATTCACAACTTCTATGCAAGTGGATAGAAGACATTTACAAATAATTTCAAAATACCTCTACATATGCACCATAGATTATAAACACATAGGTACACAAGGGGTAAGTGTAATTATAAATCCGCATGGGCCACAACGAGCGTGTTATTGGTATACACGTGACGTCTAAGAATGCTGCACGGGTTAATAAATTCGAACCCGTTCCTCCTAACTAATAGGAGTTGACAAGGTTCAACAAACAACTATAAAATACCCCCAAATATCCGCATGGGCCCCGAAAAGCGTGTTATTGGGACACACGTGATGTCTAGGGATGTTGCGCGGATCAATGAGTGAATTCAAGTTTGAACCCGATCCTTCTATACGGGTCAATAGGAGTCGACAGGGCAAATGCACAGTTGTGGCGACTGGTATATTTGTTTTACTGCATTCATATTAGACCGTCAAGGTCTATAATAATGAGAATTCACTAACGAATGCTCAAAGCCTACGAAACCCGATCCCCTATTAGCAAGTCGATAGGGTTGACAAGGTTTAAGATATAAATATCCTTAAATGACCCCTAACACCCTGATGATGACCATGTTGAACGTAGATCTCAACCAAAGGGGTGATTCAAATATTTTAAATATCTTCCAAACTCCTTCCAAAATTCAAAAATCCAAAAATTCAAATATTTAAAATTGAAATAAATCCATCAAAATACTTAAAGAAAAATTCATCCAACCCCGCAACAGTTTGTTGAGGTGGACAAATTGAAATATAACTTCAGATCACAAAGAGCCAAATGCCTAGTTGAAAATATCACTATGATCCATTCTCAAACAATCACCTTCCAGTAAGGACGTGGTACGTGTCCTCTAACCGATGGTTTCGCCGCCAAATGGTATCGCAGGATAAATGGTTATGACCCGGGGCCATCTGAACCGAGTGATTTTGCCGTCAAATGGCACCACGAAATACCAGTTATGGTTAGAGCCAATACGCTCCTTAGTGGCGTTAAATCCTTGAGATATGAATCAATAAGATATAATCGATAGGTCACAAAGCCCTCTGTTAACTAAGGTGGATTTAAATTTGTCTCCTTAGCAAACATTCACCTCAGGTCTACAAGGTCTCCATGGACGAAGCAACCCATGGCTGCCGATAAGGATCATTCTGTAAGGTTGGATCGACTACCTCCTCTGACTAAGTAGACCAGGGACCATGATGGCCCGGGTTGACGGAACCATGGGATCTTGATCGGTTCTATCATCATTTCCCCCACCATCTGCTTTAAGTATAAGATGGTGAAATTTCAATTTTAAATATCAAATTTTTCCAAATTTTTAAGCTTCAAAATATTTCAAAATCCCCAAATTATCAAATCCCAAATCCATGCTGCTGCTATATGCCAGATAACATGTATCTCTACGTATCTGATTGACAACTAGCCTTAATCGAAAGTTCTCTCTCGTGATCGAGAGGGGTAATTAACTATAGGGGCTTGCGCCTATAGGAAACCAGAACTCAGATCATAAAGTCCTTGCAAAATGAGGGCGAAATCTCTGGGTAGTGTATTATCTACAAACCCATCCGCCTTCCCAAAATTTACCTTGAAACTTAAGTTCGTTAAAACTCCCTCGCCGAAGATAAAAGCACATCAGTCGCGGGCGGAGGCCGGGGCCGAATTTTTGGTGCCCACAGGTGAGTGATGGTAACAAGAATTTTGCGGATAATGGAATTTTAAGTAAATAGTTTGTAAAAGCAAAAAACTGAGATCCATTTTTGTGAATAAATTATGACAGTGTTAACAACTTTATTAGAGGCATTTGGGTTATATTTTAACAAAAAATCATTGCTGGTTTGGTGTTTAAATGGTTTGACTCATCATTTCCTTAATGCTGCATTGGTCGATCTTAATGGTGAATTTAATGCTAAATAGGTATTGCCATCATTTGGAAATTGCTTCGGTGATTGCAAAATGTTTAGAAACATACATTGAAGTTCGGGGACTGCATTTCTTAATGAAGAAAGCAATAGGTTGTATGCCTTGAGTGAGGACAACCCCAATGCCGGTGCTCAAAGCATCCTTTTCCACAATAAAGGGGATTGAGAAGTCAAAAAGTGCTAGTAATGTTAGTTTTGATGAAACTAATTTTAATGCAGTAAATGAGGGTTCTTAGCCGGATGTCTAAAGGAATTTATCCTTTTGCATTAAGGTAGAAAGGGGGACAGCTATTGTTGTGAAATTACAAGCAAATTGCTGATAAGAACCCGCTAGTCCTAGAAATCTATATAAGAACTTGACTGTTTGCGGTGGTGGCCAGTTTAAAATATCGCCAAATCTTGAAAGCATCTGGGATACACATCTTTTACTAACAGTATAGCCAATATACTTCATTATGTGGCTGTGTCCAAAAATGCATTTAGATCTTATCATGAATAGAGAATAAGCCTTTAGGCTTGTGAGGACTAATGCTAAATGGTGCAAATGGTCATGCTATAGATAAGGATATCTTAGAAAAACATGATGGCAGTTGACATACATAAGGTTAGAAACTATATTCATTATAGTTTGAAAGGTGATGGTGCATTGGAGAAGCCGAATGGCATAAATAAGATCTCATTGTGACCTTTGTGAGTATGAACTGTAGTTTTAGATTTATCTTTTTCAAACATGCAAATTTAGTAGTAATTGGATTGTAAGTTAAGTTTAGAAAATATGGTATCCCTATGAAGTTTGTCCAATAGCTCATCAATAGTAGATTTGATTAAGGCGCAATAATTAAAGCAAAATTGCCATGTGCCATCTTTTTCTTTACTAATACCACTGGGGAAGAGAAATGAGTGATGCTTGGACAAATAATTCCAGAAGATAACATGGCGCCATCCATTTTTTCAAATTCCATCTTTTGATTGATATAGATAGCGAAATGATTTAATATTTACTAGTTTGGAGCTAGGAATGGTGTGGATCTGCTGGTCCGTTGGCCTTAGGGGAGTTACTTGTGTAGAAATAGTAAATATGGAGTCAAATCATGACAGGACGTCATGCAAGGGTTGAGGAATGTGCTACTGTTGTCGTAAATCTGTGAGAAAGTTATATTTTAGTGTATGAAGATGAAAGCATGAAGCGATACTTAGATGTGCTTGTAAATATTTTAGTTTATTTAGTTGAAAGCATTTAGAAGTGGAGGCTGTCCGCCTAGTTGAACTTGTTTTCCATTCCACCAAAATGTCATAAAAAGGGTTTTATAATTGGTTAGCAAATCATCCAATAATTCTAATTATAGAATATTGAGAACAATCTCATCTCTAAGTGAAGTTACAAACAGATCGGCTTGGAAGTGATGGTCCTGAAGTCATAAGTCAATTTCTGAGCATTTAATAGTACAGGTCAATCTTTTCTGTTAATGACCAAACATGAAAATGGGGAATTTTTGTAACAGGCAATCCGAGATAGTATACAAGGCCGCTCTTGTATGAAGTTTTGGATTGAACCAATATCAACAAGAGCTTGAACTAATGAATAAAAATATAGAGCTAATAAGAAGAATTTTGGTCGATGAATGTTTCCTGACTATGGCGTGGTCACTAATGAATGTAGGTTTTGTGAGCCTGTATGAATGGGTTCAATTCTATAATGGGAGATGGTAGGTTGTCTTTGAATTTGGACGCTAATTATTCATGTGTAATCACAGTTATCATCCGAGTTTTACAACGTGATTAAGTTGATATCTCTTATCATAGCAATAAAAAACTTTTTTTTTTCCAATTTTTCTGCCAACTTAGAAGGCGTAAGCTTCTTGATTCGTAGTGAAGATTTAGCTAGTGAATTATCTTCAAGGTTTGGTTTTGGAAGAAGATTAGCTGAATTTTGTCTGTTGGGTGAAAAAAAGAGCAAGTTGGGGTAATAGGTGTAAGGGCCCTTGTAAAGCTTATCTTTGACCAATTTTGCGAGGTCCATGGCCTAGTTATGATAAGAAGGATGATGAAGGCGCATTTCTTTTTCTTATGTCTAGTTTGAAGGCATGTTCAAAACAACATAAGAAGAGAAGGGCATGGGAATAAGAGAAAATTGTTCTAATCTTTGTTGGTAATTTTGAATGGAAGTATGCTGGACCAATTTGGTTAATTCAATCTTAAGCCTCGCTGCCGAAACAAAATGAATATGGAATGCTATAATTTCAAATATTTGGACTTTTGATGACAATTTTTAACCCAAAGAAATCATTCTTTTGTCGGTCCGACCATATGAAAGGAGACGAGGGAGATTTTATCTATGTCATAGAGTTTATGGAATCCATAAATTGCTCAACTTTTTGAATTCAAATTTTTGGATTGTCCCCATAAAATCTAGGCATTTCCTGTTTAACGAAGCAAAAGGGTTGGACCCCAAGAACCCGGTAATAGAAGATGATGTGGAGGAAGGAGTACCTGAAGGAAGGGATTGAAACATTGCTATATAATATTTGATCTTGCTTGGCTTCCAGTGTGGTGAGCTTAACTTCAATTTCCTTGGAGAACATCTCCGATGGATTAGAATTGGTCATTGTATCAGCAAGATGAGAGAGGAAGCTTTTGAAAAATTTTTCTTTCAAATGTGTGTCATCAGCCATAAGAAGATGAGGATTTAATGAGAATGCCAAATGATTGTTTGGATGAGGCTATTGCAAGGATGGAGGGAAGGGTTGGGGATGGAGGGAAAGATAGGAGTAGATGAAATTAGAGTATTGAGAGAAAAAATACTCTTCCATATTTTTTCTCGTGTTATCACTATTGTTTATATACATTGTTCCTTGGATTACGTAGCTCTTAACTAAGAAAATATAAATTAATTAAAGAGTAAAAATAGATAATTAGTAAGATATGGCTCTGAATTAAGATAATGCATACAATATCCATTTTATAATTTTATTTGAAATCCTCAAGCCACGTTAGTGGTTGTTTTCCTCGAATTGATTGCCACCTTACATTTTGGATGTATCATGCTAATCGTTTCCAACCAGTAGATCATGATTTGTGTTCTAATGATTTTTATGCAGTGATGGTCAATGTTTAAAATCGCGTATTCGGGTATTGAGGCGTTTTTCATTCGTGAGGCGAGGCGTAAGCCTCAAGGCGTTTTGAGGCGTAAGCCTCAAAATCAAAAGATTGCGTAAACATAAAATGATAAATTTTTTATATACTAACGAGTGAATAATATAAAACATAAAAAAACATAAAACATGAAGTGAAATCAAAATATCCCAATAATAAGACAACATGAAATATAGTTCAACTCAAAATTCTATCTTTTCCAAATCCCAGTATTCTTTTCATTAACATATAATTCCAATTTCCAAAAATAAATAGCAATGACATATCACATAAGAACTCATAAGTCATCAGCACTGTCATCACTAAGGAGTTCTTCATTTGAATTATCATTATGATGAACTGCTCTCTCCCCTTCCTCCTCTCCTATAGAGTCCAATGTCAGGCATTTACTTCAAGATTTATGTACGTTTTAATATATATAGCGTGAGGCGTAAGCCTCATGCCAGTGAGGCGAGGCGGGCCTCAACCAAGTTGAGGCGTAAGCATCAAGGCGTTTTTTACTGGAATTGCGCAAAGGCGGGCCTCAAGGCTAGCCTCATATTGCGCAATTTTAAACCATGGTGATGGTTGGATAAACCATTAATACTTCTAGATCCTACATCATTCTATAGCATTAAGATATAGACTCATCAATCAATCTTTATGGAAGCACATTCTATTAGCACAAATATGAAAGCACTTGATGTAAGTTTGACTGTCTGATTTAGATCATAGTTATAATCAATACTAAAATATCATTTATGATCAAGCTTAAGTCCAATTTACTTGCGTCAGAGGCTGTGAGAATTTGACTGGTTGTATGGCTTGGGCTATTGTCTTTATGACTGTCATTGTAAATGAGACTAAACTATGAAGACCATGCAAGGACATGATTTAGGCTAATACGTTGATGGCCAAAACGTTGAAAAAGATATAATCTAGAAATTCATATTTTGTTGTATCATGATCTGAAGTTACGACTTACGACTACTGAAGCCCTTATTTAGGTTTTAATTATTAAATCCATGTGAGGCTATATGGCTAGACTAATATCTCAAAAACCATAACTTACTAGAGATGAAACTAAGAATTGCATTTAAGGAGAAGACCAAGCTAACTCCTAGACTACTTCAACCTCAACTCACGCTGAATTAAGAAGTCTATAATGGACTGCGACTTTGTTTATTATGTATCAAAGAAAATATTATGGATTAGAAATTAAAGGTGCATTTGAGATAATTTTCAATAATTATACTTTATAATTATTGTCACGTTTGGCTATAATTTTTCTTCTTTTTAGAAACTTTTATGATGTGAAGGTGTTTTTATAACTAGTTCCTCTAAAGCATGGTAGCTATAAAAAAGCTCGTGTCGGATTTTTTTTTTGTTGGAAAGCAAGTCTAGAATACCCACATCTGCTTTTAATAACTTTGATTGTCCCATATCAACTCCACAACTAATTAAATTGTTCATCCCAAATAAACACCAAGTGCGCACCTTAGGACGTGGCTTGTACCACAACCTTAACTTGAATCAAACTTAGACATAACATAACTAATGCCCTAAGCTAATGCCAGGAGAACCATAGGCTTGATAGAACTATTAAGAAGTCCAGGCTTTGCTATCACTTGGGTGAACATCCTGATGACCCATACCTGAGATTGAACTAACGTGACTAAATTAAGGCGTACTGATGATGCTAGATGAGTGGAGAATGAGTGTGTTAATTTCTGTTTTTAAGAATAAAAGTGATGCACATTAGTGTGCAAATTATAGAGGAATTAAGTTAATTTGTCATACTTTAAAACTATGGGAGCGAGTTATGGAGTGTAGGAGCGGTATGTATGCAATAGCTATTACTTGTGTTCAAAAACAAGGTGGTTTGACCAAGTATTTTCCTATTTCGGTTGGATTACATCAAGGATCAGCCTTAAGCCCATATCTTTTTGCATTAGTTATGGATGTTCTCACTAGACATTTGCAAGAGGATGTACCTTGGTGTATGCTTTTTGCGTATAATTGAAGGTAAACTTGAATTATGGAGGTCAACCTTAGAGTCTAAAAGTTTTTGCTTAAGTAGATCTAAAACTGAATATATAGAGTGTAATTTTAGTAGCAATAGGACTAGTGAGGAGATTGTGAATTTGGACGATCAAGTCATTAATAAGAGTTCACGTTTTAGATATATTGGATCTATTGTTCAGAGTGAGGGCAAAATAGATAGAGATATTATCAGCAGAATTCAAGTTGGATGATTAAATTGCATGAATGCATCGGGCTTGTTGTGTGATAGAAAAGTCCACCTCAAACTTAAGGGAAAATTCTATAAGATGGTGGTGAGAACTGCGATGCTTTATGGTGTCGAATGTTGGCCATTAAAAGAGAAGCATAATACTAAGTTAAGTGTTTCAGAGATGAGGATGCTTAGGTGGATGAGTGGCTTTATCCTTAGAGATAGGTTATGAAATGAGCATATACGTGAAAAGATTGGAGTAGCTCTAGTGGAAGATAAGATTAGAGAGAGTTGCCTTAGATGGTTTGGTCACATTAAATGGAGGCCTTCCGATGACGCGGTTAGGAAAGTTGAGGTATTAGATATGATTTATGTTAAGAAAGGTAGAGGTAGACCTAAAAAGACTTGGTTAGAAAATATTAGAAATGATCTTTCTTTATTAGATTTAAATGAGAATTTGACTTTTAACATGACACAATGGAGAAAAGGATTCATGTAGTCGACCCCACGTAGTGGGACAAAGGCTTGATGATGTTGTTGTTATTGTTGTTGTATTTGGACTGGAAAAAGGAATCCATTAACAGTTGTGTCATATAAATTAGTACCTTGGGGATCACAACTACCCCTAGGATTCAGTATTAATTAAACCACCAAGTCCATAATAAAAATATATTAGTAATATGAAAAAGGTAATGAAAATCAATCTTATATTATTCAATAAATGACATTATTATAAAAGGGCCACCCAGCATACAAACTTATCACAAATACAATTTATGAATGGTTTTAAACTATTAGAGGGAAGATTAGATATCTCACATCTGCACCTGTGGAGCACAATACTCCAATATTAACTTGTTTGAAAACTTCCATCCTGATTGAAGCTTCTTCTATTTTCGTTTAAATGTACATAAGATAGCTCATTGATCGATTGTCCCTATAACCTTTCCTAAGAAGAACCTTAGCCTACACAAAATGGCCTATTAGTTGTTATCCATCTTCTTATTAAATTATTGTTGGACCATAATAATATATAGAAGCATGTCTTGAATTCCTGAAAAAATCAAGTAACTCTCTTCCTGTTGAGTTTGTTAACATTATTTGTCATGATTATAATTGGATTAAACTTTTAGATTACACTCTTCCATATGAATTGATTTGTGTTGGTATCAATTACCTGTGCATTGGGCTTTTAACCTCGACTCACTTTTTGATCTAAAGTAAGTATGCTAATGTAAAAATGCCCATGATGCCATCCCTGTTGTGTGAAAAACCACTCTACAAAAAAGCATGTTCCATTAGCAGAAGATGGCACATATTGGCTTGAATATAGCATAAAATTCAGAGCATTTTTCTTCATGGTTGAATGACAAAATTCTTCACAAAGAATGTTAATGAAATGCTCTTAGCATACCCAATGTAAACCTCACAATTAGGCATTTGGTATGTTGTCCATATAAGTCTTACATAGAAAGCTCTACATTGACAATAACAAAGCTGGCCACACTTTAAGTGATAAATGTTTGACAAGCTCATCTATTAAGAGGGCATATCTGAGGAAACAAGGGATAGGATCCATCTAAGAGAGTTTCCCTTCTCTATCTTATATATTGACTTGCCACGATCCTTTAGTAGTTAGAAAAGGGAAAACATCAGTCTTTTGTTGAATTTTTTTGCTTGTAAATGAAGTGGCTAGCTTTGAAAGTATGTCGACTCTTTCATTCTACTCTTTTGGAGCATGGATTATTTGGTACTAACAAGGCCTTCATGAAGCCTAAGGTTGATGTTCAAGCCTAGTTGTGCTCAAGGTTTTGACTGTTAAACATAACAAAATTCACTCCCTTGTAGGCTATCTTGGATTATCCCAATATCAATGGGTGCAAGGATTTTCAATTTGAGTTGTAGTGCTAAGTATAATGTCTAAAGATGGATTATAATGACATATTAAATATGGCATTGTGGGTTGACTTAAGATCTGTTTGGAGTGATTGTAGCTTTTTATATATATGATTATAAAACTATTGTGGGGAAATAATTTTTTTGAAAGTTATTGTAGGTATTATAATTTTTTTTTTTTTTGAAAAAGTCAAACAACTTTCTTACTCCTATGCAAATTTGCTTGTAAAAAAAAGTTCCCATTACCGAATTTTTTTGAAAACAACAAGATAACAATAGCTAAATGGATGTATAACATCAATTTTAAAAAAAATAGCAGTGGAAAAACTACCTATGTACACCCTTAAGACTTCTCCACTACAAATTAACCAAATATATAGCCTGATGGAGAATTCCCCATAATGACTAACAAAAGGGTGTTATTTGGACTTCAATTATTTCATTGTTGAAGATATATAGAGGAGCAAAAATATGCTCAAGTTTTTCCATTGTGAGACCAATCCTAGAAATATGGAGGACATCAACATGACTTCGATCAAAATTTTATTTTAGTTGATGCAGATCACCAACACAATATTTATTACTTGTGGATATTAGTGGGGATGCAAATGTTTTATTGTATTATTGACATTTCACATTGAATTATCAGCCCAAGATTTCTTTTAAATAATTTTCCTTAATAAGTGGAAAAAAAATAAATTTGAGAGATAATAAAATTTGATTGTAGTCTTGTTATTACCTACTTTTAAGCGTCCTCCTTGCTAATAACTAGGGTGATTTTGGATTGCATGAGCCTAGTAGTTTAAAGGAAACCATTGATGTACCCTTAATGGACGAGTTTATTGATCTCCTTAAGCTTATTGCATGCCTCTATGGAGTGCTAGATAGTGGTTAGTTAACAATGTTGAGAACTTGTGATTAATTGAGGCCACGTTTTTATAGAGATCATAGTCATTGCCATTGTTTATCATGCTCAAAATGATATCTAGCTTGACAGTGGGCAAAGAAGTATACTCTTAGGGTCGATGTGATGGCTTACATTGTTTTGGCTTATGTTCTTGTAGCTATTGTAATAATCATCAATATTGTTAATAAACGACTATCTATACCTCATGTTTTTATCTGTTGATTTGCACTATCATACTACTATCCTTGGTTAGTTACTCATGGAAAGAACCTCACTATAAATGCAAGACTATGGTTGTATAAATCAAACACTTCTTGATGTTGTATGTACATGTATGGTTGTGAAAATTGGACCGAACATAGAACTAGAAAAATGAGAGGTTTAAGGTTCAATAGTTTGACCAGGATATAATTAGAATATGAATCTGATGATGTAATAAAAATTAAAATTATTTATATATGATTTAAGTGATATAATAATGATAAAATAATATTACAATAATGCATATAAGATTAAAATATGATCTAAATGATATAATAATAATTGTTAATATCATAAGAACAATACATACTTAGCGGTTCCAACTGAAAAGTTAAGGTTTTTCTACTTTTTTCCTAAGAGCATAAACCTCAACTTCAACTAAAATCCATTAGGGCAATCTCAAATGAAAGTTAGGCTTTTCTAATTTTCTCAAAAAAAAAAAAAAGGAATAAAAAAGAAAACTATGAAATTGCTTAATAAATGAGAATGCAAATCATAAGAAGTTTTATAATCCCTCGAAAAATCAAACAATGAGATGAATAATATGTAGGGTAGTTTTTTTCTCAAAACATAGATCTTAAGATGGGTAGAAGAGGAGAATCACATGAGGTTCAAATGTTCACAATGAGGATGTTGCGGTGGCTCTGCAATCGGATGTCCGACGAAGGGAGAGAAAGAGGAATTGCCAACTAAAGGGAAGGGTGAAGGAGAATAGGGTTATCTTAATCATTTGTGTGCGTAATTTGTGCATTTCATCCTTGCTTTGCATTAAGGAAACCCTATGCTCTAAGAAGTCTTGCATGGTTTTTAAGTGGCCAGCGTAGGTTTCTCAACTAGAGCTTTTCATTACTTGGATTCAAAATTCCACAACAGTGTTAGATTTTATCTGAAGCTTCGTTTTGGCAGGGCCAATGCAGGATCTGCCATTGTTATTTATCCCGCTTCAGTGATGTGATCAAAAGCTGTAACGAAGCTCTTGTCCTCGCCTTTTGTTTCCTTTTCTAGGTATAAATTTCAACAATCCTTAATCTTATGCCTGGTTTTCTGCCATCATAGTATAGTGGTCCGGTGTATTGTTTGTTAGTATCTTGTCCTCATAAGGAAGGAGACGTGTTTCTTTCCACAGCTTTGGTACTATTTTAAGGACATCAACAACTGGGAAAAGCTTCAATTCTACGTGAGGACTTTTGTGAAGTTCCACTACATATTTTATGATTATACATTTCTAAAGATGTTGATTTCATTCTAAATTCTGTTGTGTTTTTAAAGTTTTTGCTTTGTTTTTCAAATTCTGTCATTGAATTTGCTGTTTTTTGTGTTTAATGGCATAGAATTGAGCTTTTCAAATTCTTGTAAACTCTAACTATGTCAAGGTTGGCAATTCGCGTGAAGGCTATGGTGTTCATATTTTGAAATTTCAATCCTCTTTAACCTTTAATTGAGATTTGGGATTCTTTTAAACTTTGATCATGTCAAGGTTGACAAATCATAATTTTTAGATTGTGAATTTCACCACACTATAACGTAGTGATTACAATGATTTGTGTTTTGAAATTTCAATCCACTGTACTCTTTTATTGAAATGGAGTATTTGATTTGAGATAGGGTGCAGGAAATATGGAGATTTTTGCTTAATTTAATTAGCCACATTGTATTTGCTTAAGTTCCCCACATAGTGGGATAAAGGCTTGATGTTGTTGTTGTTGTAGTATTTGCTTAAGTTAATTACATTTCTCCATTGATTAATGACTTTTTTCCCTTCTTATGGGTGTGCTAGGGCGTGGTGAATATGATGATCATTTATTGTTTCATTTTGTTGGGGAGTCTGATGAAGGTGGTGATAATTGGTTGATGGCTTCCTTAATTGCTCTATTACTTGAAGTCATGAAATAGGTTGTTACTTTTTTCTTTGGGTTTGTTGAGAGTGGAACTGCTAATAACTCGTATTAATGGCTTTTCCTAGAAGATTGTGCTCTAATATTTGGTGTGATGTACTCATCTTCCTTGATAATGATTAGAAGGGGATCATAGGTGGAATTGTATTCCTTTGCTTAGTAGTAAAAAAATTAAGTTATAATAGTGATTTTGTTAGTGGCGTAGGTCATTTTGGCTGAACCAAATAAATTTGGTGTTTTCTTTTGTATGTGTTGTTGGCTATTTTTTGTATGATATTATTATATAATTTCTCCATGACTTTTTTTTTCTTTCCTCTTTCGTGTCACCAAAATAGAGAGTTTGGGTTTTTTCTCCTAAGATTATTTTTGTTCATCTAACTCATCCATAGAAAATTCGAATGATTTAAGTAGTTATATATGATTAACTAGAGCTATGAATTTAATGCTGAGAGAATAACAGATGGAGAATGACTTTGTTAACCACTGTTTCAGTGCAGGTGAAAGTTCTTGCATTAACGGACCATGATACGATGGCTGGCATTCCAGAGGCCATGGAAGCTGCTCACAAACTTGGCGTCCTGATTATGCCTGGTGTTGAAATCAGTTCGTTATATACTACAGGGTAAACTTCTTTCTTGTTCATTAGACTTTACAATTCTTTATAGTTGATGCAAATTGAAAATAAAATGAGGGTCAAGATCCCAATTAAATGACTATAAATTCATAATCAATACACGGTTAACCTGGTTTCATTTTATTATTATTCTTTTCTCGATTGCCTTCTGTCCAAACAGCCTAAAATTTTCTTGAGATAACTGCTGAACATATTGCATTGTAAATAGACTACTTGAATTCTCAAGAAGTGTTATTAAATAATAAATGTAGATTGCAGTGTCGTTATCATTTATGTTTCTATTTATCAATCTCTTTGTTTTCTGGCATTTGTACTGATTATATGTTTTATTTTCATTTTCTACTGCCAAGTTCTGGGACCGAAGAACTTGTGCATATCCTTGCATACTATGGTAGCTGTGGTCCAGCAAAGTATGAAGAACTCAATGAATTGTTGACTGCTATTAGAGATGGACGTCTCCTCCGAGCAAAGAATATGCTACTAAAACTAAACAACCTAAAAGTGTCTATTAAGTGGGAACATATTGTTAAAATAGCAGGGGATGGTGTGGCTCCTGGAAGATTGCATGTGGCTCGAGCAATGGTTCAAGCTGGACACGTGGATAACCTAAAACAAGCTTTTAGCAAATATTTGTATGATGGTGGGCCGGCTTATGCCAAGTAAGATCACTATCTCTTCTAAGTCTTAGGGTATATACAGGGAAGCTATAGTGATTTGTAAAAATATATAGAATTGTTTTGGAAATCAAGTTTTTGGAAAGTTGTTGCTGAGTAGTATAAGATTTTTTCTTATAGAAAATTCAGACAATATTTTTTGTGCAGTTGCAACATTATAGTAGATCTAATAATAAAGAACTATTTCTCATCACAAATATTTTTAGTTGTAGCCAAAAAATGTAACCAGGCAGAATTGTGACAGCTTTTTGACAAACAAAATTTTGAAAATTCCGCCATCAAAAGTCCTTTGGGCTGTGCAGTAATTTGTAAGGTAGTTATAAAGTGTTCTGAAAAAGATTTTTTTTTTTAAAACTACTATGGTATTATAATTTTTTTTCTTATTGAAAAAACTCAGTAATAATTTTCTAATGGATATCATTCTCTAGTAAATGAGATTGTAACAAGTTATTTCTCTTTGTAGAAATATTTAAAAAATAGTATGTATTAGCCAAATAAATTTGTAGTAATGAACTGAAACAAAGCAGTGAGAAAGCTCCCCTTAACAGACCCTTGTGTATAAAACGACCAAATGATACTATATAAGTGCTCCATCAATTTTTTAGGGGCAGTGAACCTTCTGCAGAAGCAGTGGTAAAATTGATAAGTAATACTGGAGGTGTAGCAGTTCTGGCTCATCCTTGGGCTTTGAAGAACCCAGCTGCTGTCATCAGAAGCTTGAAAGCAGCTGGACTTCACGCTATGGAGGTTTACCGAAGTGATGGCAAAGTGGATGGTATGTTATACGAATCAACCATGGAATCTAACATTTTTTAGTTCTATTTAATTGAATTTATAGTTTATCTGCTAAGATAAATGAACACATTATGGATGCAGGATATGGTGAATTGGCTGATTTGCACGGTCTTATCAAGCTAGGAGGATCAGATTTCCATGGTAGAGGTGGCAATGATGAATCTGAGATTGGTAGTGTTAATCTGCCAGTCATTTCCATTTACAAGTTTTTGAAGTTGGCAAGGCCTATTTGGTGTAATGCCACAAAGAGCATTCTACAAAGCTTTGCAGAGGATCCCTGTTGTTTGAAACTGGAGAAAATAACAATGTTTGGAAAGCCATATAAGCTTAAATTGTGTAAATCCATCAACTGTGTCGAGGAAGTTGTTGATCTTTGCCTTTCTTCGTGGTTAACCAAAGAGGAAAGGATGGAAGCTGAATTTGAGGCCATCAAGTTGAAACTCTCACAGGCTGTAATCAGTAAAGGGGAATTTCAACTTCCTATTTCTATCCAATAGCTTTGATTTTAACAGGTTTTGATAGAATTGAAGGGAAAATAGTTCAGAAGAAGCAATTTCTCTCTCTCCCTCTTTCTCGCTACATTCCTTTCTTATTATTGCACATGCAAATTTTTTAAGAAGAGCCGTTATGTTGTATCTTTTGGGAGAAAAAAATGAGTGAAATATCCAAGTGTTCATCCTCAAATCTTTATGAGACTTTCTTATAAGAATACCTTCTCCAGATCAATTTGTAGGGCTTTTTTTAAAGGGCTATTATTATGTCTTCAGTTTATTTTAGAGATTGTGTTGTATTTGGCATTTGGTGATAGTTTTTGAATAATCATGAAAGCCATTAGGACTTTGGCTTAGGTTTATATCAGTCATCTCAGGAAGTCGTGCCAAGTCTTGTAAAGACTTGATGGAGGTTTGTGACTAAGCTTGTTTGCGAGGTGTTTTTAGATTTCATTTGGGACGATTTTCTTACTGTTTTTTAAAGCTGTTTTTTTAGTATTAACTTATCTTTTGTAAAAAAAAAAAACTCGTACTAAAATTTTTTTATATATAACAATACGAAAGTTTTCCAAATGAAGCCTTAAAATATAATAAGAAATGACTTTTCTTGATCTTAAAACAAAATTTAATAAGGTTTCTCAACCTTCTCATTGAGTAAAGAAATTTGGCTAATAGATTAAGTTGGGTGGTAGAATTCGAATGATTGTGGGATTAAGCATGGTGTACGTAGGTTGGCTCAGTGTTAAAGAAAATGATTACTATTTAAATCTTTATAGTTTTGTTTTATTTTCTTGTTCATTACTTGATTAATTGCTCAAGTTCCAACGTCTATGTGGAAAATATTAAATTTTAGATTTTTGTGCTCTTGTGTAGAGTAGGTTATGTACCTTATGCTTATAAATTAATTTCTCTCACATTGTATGGATCAATTATAACCCACTCCCTTGGTTGTTCATATAACTTACACCTTTTGTCACTTGTGTGATGTTGCTTGTTGAATTGATTGAATTAATCACATATGTTTATTAATACCCTTGAATGTTTATCATCTAAATTATGGTTGCACTTGAACACTTGTACTAAATTATCACATCCGGTGCACTTCTTAAATATATAGAATTATATAGTTGTATGTGTATTTAGTTTTATTGGAGGTCAACATTAGAGTCTAATTTTTTTTTTCTTTTATATAGATCTAAACTAAATACACAGTGTAATTTAATAGTAGTAGTAGATCAAGTCATTAAAAATAGTACACATTTTAGATATCTCGGGTTGATTGTTCAAAATGATGGTGAAAAAGATGAGAATATCATTTGTCAAGTTAGATGGTTTAAATGGGGGAATACATCAGGCCTATTGTGTGATTGAAAAATACCCCTTAAACTTGAGGAACTTGAGGGAAAATTTTATAAGGTGGTGGTGAGGCCTGCAATACTTTATGATGCAAAATATTAGCCATTAAAAAAGAAGCATAAAATTAAGTTAGTGTTGCCGAGATGGAAATGCTTAGGTGGATGAGTGTCTTTATATTTAGAAACATAATATGAAATGAATATATACGCGAGAAGATTGAAGTAGCTCCAATGGAAAATAAGATTAGAGAGAGTTGACTTAGATGGTTTGGTCATATAAATTGTCGGCCTTTCAATGACTCGATTAAGAGAGTACATGTAGTAGATTTAACCCACATTAAAAAGGTATTGCTAGACCTCAAAAGACTTGGTTAGAAAGTATTAGAAATGACTTTTTTTATTAGATTTAAATGAGAATTTGACTTTTATAGGAAACAATCAAGAAAAAGGTTTCATGTAGTGGGATAAAAGTTTGATGTTGATGTATGTGTATTTAGGTTTTATATTTAATTGTTAATTATTAGTTTATGTGTTTTTGAATGTGAGGATTTGAGTTGAGAGAATATTGAAAGAAATTTAAAGTGCATCCACACCCAATATTCCCCAACTCTTTGTTTGTACATCTTTACCTAAACTTTCAATAGATTAGTATAGCTTTTCTAGTTCTTGATATATTTTAAAAAATGATTGATTTGGTAATACCTAGTGAAAATTACACAGTCGTACATTTTTTGACTTGGTCTGATAAGGTAAATCCATTGAAATTTATGTATTTACTCCTTTTGCATGTGTCGGTGAGTGTTATGTATGCATGAGTATATTTGAATCAATTTTAAAGCAAGTCTTAGGGGTATAAATGCATGAATGGAAAATCTATACTTTTGTCCGCGTTGCTGAGTTAATGATGCTACAACATTGAGCTTTAAAATTTTTTTATTTGGGCTACCGCAACAACGTCGCTGCTTGTAGTGCCACGACACTAAGTTAAATTTTTATAAAATTATCAATTTCCACTTCCTTTTATTTTAATTAAAATCAAAAGCCCCCTTTGACTTCCGATTGGGGAGAGAGAGAGAGAAAGAGAGAGAGAGAGAGAGAGAGAGAGAGAGAGAGAGAGAGAGAGAGAGAGTAGGGATTTAGCGACTTTAATTCATTTTATGTTGTCGGCCTAGTCCTGAAAGTTATTCAAATCGAGGCAGTTACATTTTGTCTATATCAATTTTAAAAAATATAAAAATTTTAGAATTTTATTTTATTTTA
>NW_021519540.1:43727-65110 GCF_001605985.2 Dendrobium catenatum | reverse complement strand
AAGGGGGGGGGATGAATTGGTAGTTTTAAAAAACTAATTGATTGCTTTTAAAACATTATATATATATATATATATAGAAAAAAAAAAGAAAAAAAAAAAAGAAAAAGAAAATTTTTATATTTAACAATACATAAGTTGTCCCAAATGAATCCTTGAAATAGAATAAGAAATGACTTTCCTTGATCTTTAAATAAAATTTATGAAGGTTTTTATACCCTCTCATTGAGTGAAGAAGTTTGGGTTGTAGAATTTGAATAATCGTGGGATTAAGCATGGTGCACGTAGGTTGGTTCAGCGTCAAACAATATAAGATTATTTCTATTTAAATCTTTATAGTTTTGTTTTATTTTCTTGTTCATCACTTGATTAATTGCTTAGATGAGAATTTGACTTTTATAGGATACAATCAAGAAAAAGGTTTTATGTAGTGGGAGAAAAGTTTGATGTTGATGTAGATGTATGTGTATTTAGGTTTTATATTTAATTGTTAATTATTAGTTTATGTGTTTTTGAGTGTGAGGATTTGAGTTGAGAGAATATTGAAAGAAATTTAAAGTGCATCCACACCAAATATTCCCCTCTTCTTTGTTTGTCACATATTTACCTAAACTTTCAAGAGATTAGTATAGCTTTTTCTAGTTCTTGATATATTTTATAAGATGAGTGATTTTGTAATACCTAGTGAAAATTACACAGTTGTACATGTTTTGACTTGGTCTGATAAGGTTAATCCACTGAAATTTACACCTTTTGCATGTGTCGGTGAGTGTACTATATGCATGTGGATGTTTGAATCAATTTTAAAGCAAGTCTTAGGGGTATAAGTGCATGAATGGAAAATCTATACTTTTGTCCGCGACGTGGAAGTGGATAAAGAGAGCCTGATAATTTTGTGGCTCCAGCTTTAGTTCAGGCGCATGTATATAGTTTGACTCAACATAAGGCTAGAGATGTTCTAGATATGGTTATATGCATGACTTATGTTTTTGATTTGCTTTATTATATTTTATTTAATTCTTGATCAAGTCACTTATTTATTTTTGATAGATACTTTGATTTATTATACATGACTTCCATTTTGTTACCTTCTACTTTATCTATTATGTTATTGACTGGGGATGCTATGGTAGCCAGTATGGTATGCTTCCATAACATAAAAATTTATGGTAAGAAATGTAGATATGATTTAATATTGTTACATATTTTTGAATTTAATATTATTCTGCATATGGATTGACTGAGTCGATACTATCACACCTTATAAACTAAAGTGGAATAACTTCTTTTATTTTTTCCTTTTATTATCTTTTCTTTTCATTATATTATTTTTCTTTCAATTAACAACAAGATCAATTTGGTATTCAGAGTTGATTAATTGTATTAAAGAAAACAAGTAATAGTAAGAAAACTATCATTACATTTTTATAGTTAATATTTACATTCTACTACCTTTGTCTAAATAATATACACAATAGCCAATATAGGCTTCAAAAGAATGTACTTAAAACCAAAGAATTTAAAAATAAAGTCAAAACATCTTTACTACAAAGCCTTAAACAACAGGTTCCTTACCTTTACTTGAAATTATATAAAATTACATAATGACCATATAGCCTGATAAGTAACCAAAATCTCAAAACTGAAATCAATGCAAGCAAAAGATAAATAATATGCTACAAACTATATAAGAAAATTAATTCAACTATAATTATCTCCTTTAATCAATTAGCTAGCCTATCCTTATCATTCAGTCAATTTCATTCACTCTTATCGTTCTATTATTCACTTCAGTCCATCAGTTATAATAGTAGTATCAGTATTCATATTAAGTAATGATAAGCAGTAATAGTAATCACTGAGGATATATTGTATCTTGCCCTTACCCTTACAAATTATGACCAGCCACGCCTTATGACTCCAAATAAGTATACTCATAACTCTTGTTCGTGAATCATGTGATAGTCCCCTCGATTCGTTATAACTCTACTCAGTCTCCAGCTCCTTATGACTACCATAAGTGAATTAATGAATCTTGAAGGTACAATGTGAGATTATATATATATATAAATCCATAGAGAGCTTCCTCTTTCCTTTTCCCCCTTCTCTTCTTCTCTTCCTTTTTCCTTTTCGGCCAAGCCATGTGAAATGAGAGAAGGGGTGAGTGTGGCAGGAATATTTATAATAAAAAAATTATAAAAAATAATCTTAGTGGCCTAACACCATAGTGTTGCATGTTGAATTGATAATTACTATAAAAATAGAGGCTTTAATGTTGTGATGACATTTTTTGGCACCATTGCGCTCAAAAGCTAGCCCCTTAGTGCTCAGAATCTTAGTACCACAATGCTCTAATTTAAATATAAATTAAATATTTTAATAAAAATATATTTTTATATTTATATATTTATATTTTTGGTTAATACAAGTATAGAGCTTAAATTGATTTTGTTTAGAAGAGGGTTACATTATTTTTTGGATAGTGATAGTATCTTGGTTCAAGGAATTAGTGGAGTTCTATCATGTATGATATATGTTATTGAAGTGGATAGGCTTTGAAGGAAAGTCTATATATTATTTCTGGCATATATTCATCATAAGAATATAGAATCTAGATCTTTGCACGATGTCTAGATGATATGGGAATTTCTTGATATTTTTCTTGAGGATTTAGTGAGTTTTCCACCTAATAGAGAGATAGAGTTTTGCATTGATAGATTTTTGGGCATTGCTCTTATATCTGAGGCCTCACATAGGATGGCACCTGAGAAGCTTTAGGAATTGAAGGTGTAGCATTAGGGGTTAGTTGACAAAGGTTTTATCCATCTTAGCGTATCTTTGTGAAGAGCACCTATTCTATTTATGAAGGAAAAGGACAATACTATATACATGTATATTGATTACAGGAAATATACTAAGATAACATTTAAGAAAAAATATCCTCAGTAAGGATTAATGATCTTTTTTACCATCTTGAGGATCTTTTATATATTTTTAGGATTGATCTGAAATCTAGATGTTTTCATGCAAAGGTGAAAGAAGAAGATGTGGCCATTATTTTATTTAATATACGGTACGAGCATTATAAGTTCTTAGTCATACCTTTTGGAGTTTCTAATGCACCTATAATCTTTATGGATCATGTGAACAAGATATTGAGAGAATATCTAAATTAGTTTTTGATCGTGTTCATAGATGATATTATAAATCTACTCAACTTCTAAAGAGGATCATGCAATACATTTGAGGATCATTTTGGAGACATTGAGATTCCACCACTTTTATGCTAAGTTCTTTATGTGTGAATTATAGCTAATTAGTATCTCATTTTAGGGCACATGATGAACAATGCAAGTATTTCTATAGATCCTTAAAAAGTTTAGGCTGTTGTTCATGAGATGAGGCCTACTACTGTATTTGAGATACATATTTCTTAGGTATGGCAAGCTATTATAAGAAATTCGTGAAAGGTTTTTTTTTTTAAATTTCCCCTTTGATAAGACTAACTCAGAAGCCAATAGCCTTTATCTAGACATTTAATTATGAGGTGATATTTCAAAAGCTAAAGGACTATTTGATATCTACTCCAATTTTGACTATGCCATCAGGTATAGAAGTATTTCAGATATTCAGTAATGCTTCATAGACATAATTATGATGTGTTTTGATATATCATAGAAAATTTATAGCATATGCTGTCAAGTAGTTGAAGTCACATGAGAAGAATTACCTAACACTTGATTTAGAGCTTGTTGATGTTGTATTTATCTTAAAGATTTGGCGATATTACTTGTACATAGTAAAATGTGAGATTTTTACTAATCACCAAAGTTTAAAGTACATATTTACATAGAAAGATTTGAATTAGAGGTAGAGGAGATAGATTGTGCTGATTAAAGGTTATGATCAAACTATTTAACATTAACATGGTAAGGGGAATCTAGTGGCATATATTTTGAATAGGAAGACTTTTGGAGTATCAATTGTTCTGCATACTTATTATAATATTGCTTCTTATTCATGATATGGAATGGTTAGAGTTAGAAGTGGTTGCTCCTATTGATCATATTCTAATATCTGGCTGAGATGAATGGTTATTAAATCATCTCAATAAGAAAAAATTTAGGAAGCCCAGTAGTCAGATATAGAGTATTAAAGGCTGCTTGATCAAATTAAGTATACTAAGAAACCTGATTTATAGTTATCTTATTATAGAGTTATATTATATAATGATAGGTTATGGGCTCCTAGTTATGGAAATTTAAGCAAGAGATTTTTTATGAAGTACATTATCTAGGGTGTACAATACATCTGGGAAGAAGTAAAATGTATGGTAACATAAAAGGTATATTATGGTGTTCTGAACTAAAAAAAACATGTAGCAAATTTTATTTTAAAATATGAAGCCTATCAGTTAGTGAAAGATGAACATCAGTGACAAAGAAGTCTTCTGCAACTGTTACATATTCTAGAGTGGAAATGAGAAGATGTGATGATGGATTTTTCAATAAGATTCCCTTGATCAAGGTAGGGATCTGATGTTATTGGGGTTATGGTTGATTGTATAATGAAGTTTGTACATTTTATTTTCATATGAAAGGCTAATTTAGTGGGTAGATTGTCACAAGTATATGTACAAGAGATTTTTTGACAAATGAAATACCATCGTTGATAATTTTTGATAGAGATGAGAAATTTATCTCCAGGGTGTGGAAAGGCATTTAGCAAAGTTTGGGCACTAAGTTACATTCTAGTACGAATTTTTATTTGTTGACTGAAGGAAAATCTAAGAGAACTATTTAGCTATTGGAAGATCTTCTATGATTGTATGTCTAGATTTTGGTGGAAGTTTAGAGGATTATTCTTCCATCAATCAAATTCTCATACAACAATAATTTTTAGTCAAGCATTTGTATGGCCCCTTACAAAGCTATATATGGTAGGAAGTGTAGAACCTCTCTATCTCAGAAAGAGGTGGGAGAGAGAAGTCTTATTTGGTCATCCTTACTTGATGATGCTACTAAAAAGATATGTCAGATCAAAGACAGATTAAAAATGGTGCAAGATAAGTAGAAATAGTATTATGATGCAAAATACCAAGTTATGAAATTTTAGGTTTGAATTTTTATATATGTTAAGATTAGACTAATGAAAGGCATAACCAAGTTTGAAAAAGAAGAAAAATTGAGTCCAAGGTACATCAGACCATTTTAAATAATTTAAAGGATTGGAAAGCCTTCTTACTTGTAATAGTTGATAGAGAATATGTCTGATATTCATAACGTATTCCATATTTTATCTCTAAAAATATGAGTATTTGATTTTGAGAATCTAGTATTTGTAGACGAGGTTGAGGTACGAGCAAATTTGAGCTACAAAGAAGAAGTAAAAATGACTTTGGCATATGATGTTAGAAAATTATGAAATAAATAGATCCTAATAGTCAAGGTGTAGTAGAAGCACAAGATCAAAAGATAAACTGCTTGGGAGAAGAAGTCTGAGATGAGATAGTTGTATCCTAATTTATTTCTCTAATCTTGGTTTTTAAATGTTGAGGATAATATTTTTTTGTGAGGGGCATTTAAATCCCCAATGAAATATTGACATTTTTTTAATATTTACACCTATTATATTTGGATGTTTAAATCTATTCTAAAGGAGGTCCTGGAGGTCTATGTGCATGAATGAAAAATCTAAAATTTTTCCAATGTGATTCCCTCGATGTTAGGGTGGCGACGTAGTGGCATTGAGGTCTCAATTTTTTTGATTTGGCATGACATCAATGCACAACCAATTAATCATATAAAACATTTGCATCCCAATGGGCTTATCCATTAGGCCTAGTCAATCTTAGTTGACCAAGTCAGTATAGGTTGACCTAATGCTCAATTTAGACTTCACCTTTGAATTCAACTCACCCGTGTGGTTAATTGACCCCTAAAGCATGGAAATTTGTTCATTAGGTCCATAAAAGCCTACCCAGCCCTTGGGCCCACTTGGTTTAGCCAAATTGGCTAACCCAAGTGAACCCAAAGTGATTTAATTAAGTTAGTTTTTCTTTATATAAAATCTGCCCAAACCTATGTATACATCACCTTCCTATACATACCTACACCAACCCCTCAGCAAGCCCAACCCATAACTAGCTTGGGTTAGCCAAATTGACTAACCCAAGATTCTAAAATAATAATTTCATGAACCTTGTTACAACCCAGGCCTAATTAGGCCAAAGCTAATGCCAAGGTTTGCTTCCCTTGGACCTAAGTCTAATACCCCAAGATTTAAATAAAAATAATAATATCTTTTATATATTCTAATTAATCTACCTAGTCCACTAATTTTATTTTATGTTAATTAAACTAGTGAATGCATCAATATATAAATTGATTTACCAATATACAACACTAATCAAAATTTGTAAATGATGGGGGCGTATGATGTGATAAGATAATGGTGAGCTAATATAAAACTAGCTAGACTTAAAATTTTCTTAGATTTTATTTGATATAAAATTTAAAATAGCCCACTAATTTATGTAAGTATACATGCTGAATCATAAAATAAAGTGATAAAGTAGAGTGTCGATCTCTTGAGGAAGTGATCTACTGTACTGCAATAAAACTACCACTTCTTACTCCAAATGCATAAACTTATAATATTGAAGCACACAAAATTTGTAGTGGTTCGACCAACTTGACCAAAGTCCACTCCTCAAAGCCTCTCCTCCTGGCATTGCACTAAACTCAGTGACTCTCCTTTTACTCTCACAACAAGGCAGAGAAGCCTGTACAAACCTCCTTTTCACTAACACTGGTGAGGAAGAGAAGCCAACTCCTTTTACTTCCTCCTGAAGCAAGCAGAGAACCCGACTCCTTTCGCTTCCTCCTGAAGCAGATAGAGAACCTCGATTAATTGCTGAAGTAGACCACTCTTGAACCTCCAAGGAACAAGGGACGATGATAGGAGAAGATGACTCGGATCCTTACTTGGAGCAACTTTTGTGAAAACCTTCATAAACTCCCCCTCACAAGATCCTCTCTCTCCCTTGCTCTCCCTCTCTTCTTGGCTCTTTCAGGTCAAAACAACAACAAAAGATATAAACTTGGGTAAAAAAGAGGTTTTATATAGAAGAGTTCCAAATTTTCTCTTAATTACAATAAATAGACATAATCGTCCAGGACGATCAGTACAAATTTAGCTTAATCAGTTAGGATGATATGGGATAGTCTGTATAATTAAGAGACTTATCTATTCTGATTGTCCAAGATGATAATACATCATCCTATATGATTAGTTCAAAATCATTGAGTATCATCCAAAACATCATCCTGACTATATTTTTAGACGATGGAAAACTAAATTGATCATCCAGGATGATTTCATGATCATCTTGGACGATTAGTTCAAAATATTAAATATCGTCTAGAACACTTCCCTAATTGCATATCTGGACAATGGTAAAAATAATTGATCATCTAGGAAGATTTGAAATCATCCTAGATGATTAGTGAAAAATAATACACATCATCCAGAGAATCATTCTGGTCTTCCAGGAAGAAATTAAGGTTGATTTAACTGATCAAACTGGACTATCCTAAGATTGTCCAGGATAATATGATCGAGAAATAAAATCTTAATTACTTTTCTTAATTACCAAACTAATTTAAGCATAATTTCACTTCATAGTCTAGGACGATGTTCAAAAATTAAAACATGCCTAAAAGGATCTAGCGACTGATTCTTTCTGATTTTAGTCTATCATCTAGGATGATGATAATATTGTCCAGGATGATTTGATTAATTGCGGTTGCCTTAACAAAGAAGCTCTAATTAGGATTTTTATTTTTTATTGATCGTTCAGGATGATTTTGGATTATCCTAGATGATGTGATAAAAAAATAAAAAACTCTAAAAAATAGACAAAAATTGTTCTCGTGTGTGTGTATGCAAGGTTACTTAATATCAGGACCTACTTTATTACAATTCACTCAAGAAAGGGTAAAAAATACTTAACAACATTTTATAGACTAACTCAATCCTAATCTATCAAATATTGAGCTGGTTTTATTTGTAATTGGCCTTGTGAACTTGAAATATTAGTAGGCAAGACAGTCATAGAAAAATAGAAGTATAAAAAATGTTCGCTATCATCAAAATTATAATCTATGAATCCTTATTCGTAACAGTCTCCTCCTTTTTGATGATGGTAAATAAAAATAATTTAAGCATTTTAATTGAAACATCATAAAAAATAATGTGAATCAAGAAGTTTAAATTTTACAAAAAAACATAACACTAAATAGAAAATAGTACAACGAAACATAAAACACTACCACTACTTCCCCGTTTGACATCACAAAAAGAAGGAGGGAAAAAGAAAAAATAAGATGGAAACTAAAAAGAAACAAACTGCATCACATAAAAATAATAGTAAAAGATAAAAATAAAATAACGAACAAGACTATAAACACGACAAAAGGAACGAAAACAAAGGTTTTTTTTATCAACGCACAAACATGATAAATTCTCCATGTGATTAAATTAAAAATTTATAAGAATCAATGAGTTAATATCGTCCAAATTCAAAAAATGATGGAACAACCGATCCTGTTAGCCCTAGCTCAGACTTCTCATAGGAAAAATTATTTTTAGAAAATAAAACTTTTAAATACTCTCAGTTGTGAGAATATCTTCCATATATTAGATAAGAAAAACTCATTCTCTAATATAAGGAAGAGTAAACCATAAAGTAGAATCAAATTCATATGATAAATGCAATGATAAGATTACAAAATCTTGAAAGTGATTTAATGACTTTTAAATTTATTTATATAAGATAGATTATTGTAGCAAGATAGAAAAGTTCTCAATCGTAAAGTCTAATTGTTAATTTGAGAAAAACTTTTATCCAAAAAAAATTACACCACTAAAAGAAGTTAGAGGAAGGGAAACAATCAACAGTGTTTCTTCCTTTATCTGATTTAGAGATGTCAAATATTAACTACAAATTTTCAAAAATAAAAATAAGGTACAAAATAACATTTCAACATTGATCAAAAAAAAGGGAAAAAGAAGTAAATTAAAACTATAGAAATCAAAACCCAAAAAAGAATACAACAACAACAACAACAACAACATCAAGCCTTTATCCCACTACGTGGGGTCGGCTACATGAATCCTTTTTCTCCATTGAGTCCTATTAAAAGCCAAATTCTTGTTTAAATCTAATAAAGAAAGGTCATTCCTAATATTTTCTAACCAAGTCTTGATGAAACCCAAAAAAAGAATGATAAAATGAATAAATAAAACTAAAGTTAATAGAAAGAAAAGAAAACAACAAACAACAGATCGAAAAATAAAATTCAGAAATCAGAAAGCATCAAGTTCATGCATTTATGTCAATCACACCCAATCTAGTCCTTAAGATGTTGAATGTGTCGTGGGCATCCACTGTCCAGGTACCAAATGCCCTCACGAGGTCTTTTGTGAGAGCACTCCTACAAAATTATCAAAAATCCCATTTAGGAACCTAAATAAGTTTGGGTCCCTTCTTATGGAAAAAAGAATACAATACATGCGTGTTATGCTGTGAATAATAAAATTTGGGTTTTTACACCCAATTTGTACTATGGTGAATAGTGCATGCGTGTGAAATTTATCCTAGCATGCCACATGAAAAATATCTAACACCAGGAAAAGGATTTACTAATCTATTCGGGTTATATTGCCTCTTCCTAGGTTTCAAAACTTTTGGCTTTGGATCAGGTGTCAGTGTAGTCCTATTTTTCTCAAGTGCTTTTAATTCAGCTTTAAACATCGAGTTAGCACTTTCTAAAATAGCCTTATCAAACTTCAAGTAGTGCTCCCTACTTTCAACTTCATCAATATATCTTTTAAAATTAGTTTCAAATGCAGGGTAGAATGATTTCAATGAATTATACTCAATGATCAACTCAGAATGCTTTTTATTTAGCTTATCTAATTCATCAAATAATGACATGTGATTGCTATTAAGTGTAGAGTGGTCTTTAAATAAAATTTCATGCTCTTTCTGCAAATTTAAAAGTTTTAATTTCAAGATAGCATGTAATTTCTTAAGTTTCCAATATGATGCATGAATTTGTTCAGAAATTTCAAGTAATTGATTGTAGGTTAATTTATATACCTCTTCTTGGTCATATTGACCAAGATGATCATCCCCTATCAAACACAAGTTTATAGTCTCCTCCTCAGCTTCAATTTCACAGGAGTCAGATGCAAAATCCACCCAGAATGCATTTTGAAACCGTTTCTTATCCTTGTCCTTCCTGAACTTGGGTTTCTCCTCACCCTTCTCCTTTCTTGGGTGAGTCTTAAGCGTAGGACAATCAGCTTTAACATGTCCCGACTTCTTGCATTCAAAACAAATCATATAGTTAGAACTTTTAAAATTTTTGCTACCCTTACCTTTATTCCACTTTTGATGGTGCTTCTTCTTTTTCCTTAGAAATTTTATTAACTTTTTCATAGTTCATGAGTTCTCTTCTTGAGGCATATAGTGAGGTGACAATTTGAGTAAATCTATTATACATGTCAGATATAGATTCAGTGGGTTTCATACAAAAAAGTTTATAGTCATGCAATAAAATATTCAATCTAGATTGCTTAATTTCATTTGTTCCTTCATAAGTAATACATAATTTATCTCATATTTCTTTACCAGCTGCATATGTTATGACACGCATATAATCTTCAAATTTTAAAGTATAAAAAAAAATAGTTCAAACACTTTGCATTAAGTTATGATAAATACTTATCATCAAAAGTCCATTCAGTAAAAAATAAATTTAGTTTTTATGAATCCCGCTCTGATACCACTTGAAAGTTCATCAAGGATGTTAAGCCCTTATAAACTAGCCTGAGGCTAACCAAGGGAGGGGGGTGAATTGATGTTTAAAAAAATTCTCAATTAAAAACACAATCATAACCAAACATTCACCACAAGAAATTTAAAATGCAATAAATTAAATGTGAAAAATAATAAGAAAAAACAAACAAAAAATTATAGTGGTTTGGTCAACTTGACCTACGTCCACTCCTCGGAGCCTCTCCTCTAGGTATTGCACTAAACTCAGTGACTGCCATTTTGCTCCCACAGTAAGGTGGAGAAGCCTGTACAAATATCCTTTCCATCATCACCGGTGAGACAGAGAACCTAACTCATTTTGCTTTCTTCTGAAGCAGACAGAGAACCCGACTCCTTTTCCTTCCTCCTGAAGCAGGCATAGAACCTCAATCAATTGCTAAAGTAGACCTCTCTTGAACCTCCAAGGAACCAGGGATGATGATTGGAGATGATGACTCAGATCCTTTCTTGGAGCAACCTTTGTGGAACCGTTCATAAAGTCCCCATCACAGAATCCTCTCTCTCTCCCTTGCTCTCCCTCTCCTTTTAGCTCTTTCACGTAAAGACATTAGCAAAAGATACAATCTTGGGTAAACAAGAGGACTTATATAGAAGAGTTTCAAATTTGCTCTTAATTACAACAAATCGACATAGTTGTTTAGGACGATCCAGTATAAATTTAGCTTAATCAACCAGGACGATCTTGGAGAGTCTTGATGATTACGAGACTTATTTATTCTGATCATCCAGGATGATAGTACATTGACATGTACAATTAGTTCAAAATTATTGAGTATTATCTACAACATCGCCCTAATTACATGTCTGGATGATGGAAAACTAAATTGATCATCTAAGATAATTTTACGATCATCCTAGATGATTTGTTCAAAATGTCAAATATTGTCCAAAACATCACCCTAATTGCATGTCTAGACGATGGTAAAAATAATTGATCTTCTAAAATGATTTGGGATCATCTTGGACGATTTGAGATTGTTGTGACTCGAGCTCACGAGTTTTATGTTTTTGATGATAACAAATATTTTTATATCTCATAGTATTTTTTATTCTATATTTATTTGTGTGTATACTAATATTTTAGTAATACCATGCAACATCAAACAAGAATAAGAGCTCAAGATTTGGTTGAATAATGTTATGTTGTAAAGGGTATGTATTTTTCATAGATATAATTTTGATTTCTTGAGTCAAGTTCAGTAAGGGAGTATGCTTGCTTGGTGACCATGCACATACACAATCAAGGGAGTGAGATCTACTCAAATCAAGAAGATTAAGTTTTGAACTAATCGTACTGGATGATTTTGGATCGTCCAGGATAATCCTTTATGATATTGGAAAAGAGCCGCCAATGATAATTTAGGCAAAGATTTAAGTTAAAAATTTTGTTCTAATCGTCTCGGACAATCAGATCATCCTAGAAAATAAATATAAATCATGCCTAATTTGATCATGTGATTAAAGGATTAATTATGGTAAAAATTTTCAATTCGATCATCCTAGACGATATGTATATCGTACAGGATGATGTTGCTGACATACTTGATTTTCCAAAATCATTCAGGATGAAATACCATAATTTCTCTTCTAATCATCCCGGAAGATCCACAATATTATCTTGGATGATTGGTACAAATTTGTACTGATCGTCCTGGACTATCCTAATATCGTCTGGGACAATCAGGTCAAATTATGCATATCGTACTTGACGATCATGTGATTGTCCATGATAATTTTTGGCGCCAAAATTGAGTTTTTAGGCTTTTTTGAAGCCCTTTTTTTTAAGCGCATCATATGGGACAATCCTTAGATCGTCATGTATGATATTTGGCACCGAAATTGAGTTTTTAGGGTTTTTAGAAGAACTCTTTTTAGGCACATCGTACAGGACAATCTTGCGATTGTTCTGGACAATTTTTGCCGACATACTTGATTTTTAGGGTTTTTCAAAGACCTTTATTTAAGCTTTGTCAAGGAACTTGATATGTGTCTTTGGCAGCTATTGAGGCTTTGTTTCTTTTGGAGAAAACTTGAAGAGAGAGCTTGAAAGGGAGAGAGGAAAGGGTGGAGTTTGAGAGAGGGAGAAAATCCTTGGAGGTGGTTTCAAGGGAGTGTGGAGGTGGTTTCACACGGCTGCTCCGGCAAGCTTGCGCCTTAGTACCATCGGATTTAACGCACATCCTCAGGGAAGTTTTAGGAGGAAGAAGATCTTTTTGGTGTCAAAGGATCTGACTACTCCCGCACTGGGGAAGGTGGAAGTGATTTTGTAAGGGCTTCTCCGTCTAGCTGTGGGGGATAAAGGAGAGACACTGAGTTTAGTGCAATACTCGGAGGATGCCTCCGATAAGTGGACGTATGTCAAGGTTTGATTAAACCACTATAAATCTGGTGTGTTCTTTCCTTTCTTATTTCTGCATTTAATTTCTACACTTAGATTTTCTTTGTGATGAATTTTGGTTTGGTTTGAGTTTTTGTTTTGATTGAAAGATTTTTAAAATATCAATTCAACCCCCTCTTAGTTAGCCTCAGGACTTGTTCATATGGGCTTGACATCCCTAACAAACTTCCAGGGATTATCCCGGATAATTAGTGCAAAATAATACACATCATCTAGAGCCTCATTCTAGTCATCCAAGAGGAAACTAAAGTTTATTTAACTGATCATACAAGATGATCATGAGATCATCTAGGATGATATGATCGAGAAATCAAACCTTAATTACTTTCTTTAATTACCAATCTAATTTAGGAATAATTGCACTTTATCATCCATGACGATGTCCTTGATGATGTCCAAAAATTAAAACATGTCTAAAGGATTTGGAGGTTGATTCTTTCTGATTTGAGTCTATCATCTAGAATGATGATAATATCATCCAGGATGATTTGATTAATTGCGAAGCCTTAACCAAGATGCCCTAATTAGGGTTTTTATTTTTTACTGATCATCCAGAATAATTTTGGATTGTCCCAAACAATGTGTCAAAAAACAAAAAACTCTAAAAATAGATAGAATTTTTCCCTAAGTGTGTATGCAAGATTACTTAGCATCAGAAACCACTTTGTTACAATTGACTCAAGAAAAGTTAAAAAATACTTCATGACAGTTTACAGTGACTCAATCCTAATCTACCCAATCTTGAGCTAGCTTGATTTGCAATTGGCCTTGTGGATCTGAAACGATTATAGGTAAGACAGTCGTAGAAAAATAGAAGTGTTAGAAATATTTGCTATCATCAAAATTATAATTCATGAATCTAGATTTGTGAGAAAAAGAATGATTATTAGTCTCCCGATAGTTTTACTATCTCTATAAAACTTGGAATATTCAAACATCCTATATCTAGGCATGCCAATATTTTATTTCAATATTTCTAATTATTCTTGTATTCCTCCATCGATGCTATAAGGCAGATTACATTTTAGCTACACACAGGACAATTTTATAAATTAAATTAAGAATGGGAGATGTTAAAAATTTCATTATTTTCATTAAAGAATAAGAGTAATTAGTACTTAATATGCTCTTTACATAATTAGCTCAAAATAGAAGATATAGCCTGACATGAAATAAATAATTAGCAAACTCATATTCTTTTTATTCATAGAAGAATAAATGATAAGAGAGTAAGAAGTTTATCACCAGAATGGATCTAAGTATTTTGTTTACACTCCTTCTTCCTTTACTTACATAATTTCTTGTAGAAACACAGGTTCGTTCCTCTAAAAATTGTATCTTGCACTTTCTTAGCCCTTGGACTTTACTCTAATGGGGCACTAAGGAAATACTTTTAAAAAGTACTAAATTACACTCAGGGAACTAATATCTACAAATAATAGAATTGACTTATATTTATAGTAAGTATAGGATAATACTTAAGTGCCACAAAGCTTGACGGGGTCGTGCTATGGTGGTGGAAATTGAACTAGCAACTAAGCATTGTGATGTTGGCTTCGCTATGATGATGGGTGATTTGGTAGTATTATAACCTTAATTGGAGCATTTCTTCGCTAAGTTGTTGTGGCTTGTATCAGTTATAATCACTCCACCATGGTTCTGTAGAATGTGAGTACTACAATGCTTCAAATCACTTTCTGATGCCTTGGCCTGAAAAGGCTAACACTCCTACATTGATTTTTCCAAAGACACATATTGCTGTAGTGCTAATTTTGGGCACAACGGCACCGAAATTTATTACACCATAGAACTGACATCTATTACACAATGGTGCTTACAAAAAAATAAGGTTGGCTCCACCACATTGAAATAGGAGCTATGGCATGGATCAATAAGGTGCTGTGGCATTAAACTTGTCGGCACTGTGGCACTTCCTGACATTTATAAATTTAGCTTTTCACTACATAATTCTTGTACCAAAAAAAAAAAAAAAAACTAAAGTAACATATTTTTACTACATTTAACATAAAAAAATAGTATATAATTTATATTTATCAAGTTTTCTCCAACTTAAACACTTGCTCTCAAGCAATACTTACATTCACTGCTTTATCATCTTAATAACCAAAGTAAAATTTGATAATTAAAAATTACTAAAATATATGATAATATGCAATATCTAAAAGTAATTTGGAATGAAAAAGTTATAAATCAAATTTGAAAAAAGACATAAAATTTATCTCAATTAGTTTTTCTTATTATTGCTTATTTTTGAATTTATCGACTATATTTGGAAATATAAGATTGACTTCAAAATATAAAATGAATAATATGGTCAAGAGATTAGCTACTCATAGTTTAACTAGGGAGTTCATAAGTGCACTATTACATATGTTAGATTATTTATTTTATCCTTTTTAGTTGAATAGTATGATACAATTAAAATCAAGCTACAACTGATATCAATTTTTGAATGTACTTATATTTTGCACAATGAACTATTTTCTTTTTCCTTTTTTTTGTATTTTTTATTTTATTTTTATTTATTTATTTTGTGAAGTACATACTTAATGGTTTTTAATATTAGTTTTTTCTTTTCTTCCCTTGTAATCCTTTTGAATTAATGTAAATATTCAATAAAATTTCTAGTGATGGTTTTAAGTTTAATTATGATTTTATTGATTTAAGCTACTTAAATTTAAACCCAAAATTTATTTTTAGTAGAAATTTTCAAGAGTGTATAAATGTTCACTTCTATCATCTATATTATATAGCCTTTGGCGAGCAGGTGCTATGGCATTCAGGGTTTCTACTATTGAACTCACATCTTTCTTGCAGCTTGTCACTATTCGAGTGGTTTTACTAGTTTTTTTATTTCATTTACATTCCTAAGGCCTATCGACCTTAGGTTTTCTATGCTCTTTCTGGATGGTGTCAATCCCATCATTTCCCTCGCCAAATCCCTGTAGTATTCCTCTGTCTGCATAGGATGCTCCAAAGGTTAGATTCTTTGATAGGAATGGTATAATTTCTTCCCCTAAATCTTGCTCCTTTCGTGATGTAGTTTTGGGTGGCTCTTCATTGAAAGAATCATCTTTTTCATTTTTGAAAGCTAATATTAAAGGTTTTTATAGCTTTATTGATTTATGATGATGATATTTTGAAATTAGCTTCTCCGTATTAATTTACCTTGGTTGGGAAGTTCTCGATTTGGAAACCTAATATAGCTACTATATAGTTTTTCTTTGGAAATTTAAAGCCCACTTTTCTAAAGCCCTGTGTTTTTTTTTCAATCGGTTTATTGGATCCTAGATATATTTCTATTTAGTTATCTAATGACTTAGATCACAGTCGTGAGTTTTGTATGAGGTCTTACTATATAAAGAACTATTAAATGAATTTTTTAAAATGGACTCCCTATTTTGATATCAAGGAAGAATCCCCAATAGTTCCTATATCAATTTAATTTCCTAATCTTCGCTTACATTTTTTCAATCCCTATGTTTTACATGCTTTGGGTGGTTTCATTTTTGGTAGGCCTTTATAATCGGACCAATCTACTACTTCTCGATCAAAACCTTCTATGGCTCAAATATTATTGGAAATGGATATCACCAAGAAACATTCGAAAGATATTTGGCTTGGTTCCAAAAAGTTTAACTTTTTACAGAAAGTGGAATTTGAAAATGTTCCTAATTTTTTTTCTCATTGCAAGGCTTATGGGCATTTGATTAATGAATGTTTTGTGGTCCATCCTCAGTTTAAAACAACCAATAAAAGTTCCAAAACTAATGTGGAATTGAATATTGCTAAACCTGCTGATAAGGGAACTCAAAATTTGAATCACGGCGATTCTCATAATGTGGATATTGTTGAACCTAAGACTTGTGGTGATGACATAGAGAATTTTCTTCTAAGAAATCTATTATGTAATCAGAACATAAATAAGGGCAATATTAAATCTAACAAACTTGATAATATCATTGAAGATATATAAGGTATTGATTTAATTAATTTGGTAGTGACTTTGTTGGGGGGAACTTGCCAAGAGGTTCATAATCATGCTACAATTCATGTTCTTACTGTTAATGATAAGGAGATTAATAATATGGTTAAGGGTGGAGGGCCATAGGCTAATTGTATTTTTAACCAAATTAATGAGGGCAAGGACAACATTAATTCAGATCATTTAAAATTCAATTAAGATATATTGATTTAAGGGATAATGCTTTGGAAGATGGGGAATTTGTTTCTCATAACACTAATGCTTTTATGGATACCTTGGAAGGCAATACTAATACCTATTTATCATTTCCAAGTGGTAATGCTGAGAGCATTGAGGTAGGTTTTCAAAAATTTTCTAAGAAGAAAAGAAAGACTAGTAAGAACCTGGTTGGTTGGACTCCAAGGGTCACTCGTGCTTCAAATGTTTCATCTTCTTCTAATGGTTATTGATTTTGCGTGGAATATTAGGGGTGTGGGATCTTCTTTGTCTAAGGATAAGGTGAGGAATTTATGAAGGGTTCACAATATCAATTTTCTTATTTTACTTGAGCCTTTAGTTTCTTCTACAAAGCTTGATTCGGTTTGTATTAAACTAGGTTTTGATAAGGCTTTTGGAAACTGCTCTAATAAAATTTAGATTTTTTTAGAAGCACTTCATCTACTTAGATATTATTATGGATCATCCTCAAACTATGCATACTAATGTTAATTTTCTTCATTTTACTTGTTATGTGTCTTTTTTCTATGCATCATATTCTAGATTTCAAAGGAAGTCCCTTTAGAATCAACTCTAGATTTGTCTTCTAACTTCAAGGCTCCTTGGAAGGTGGGTGGTGATTTTAATATTATTACCAATGCTTCTGAAAGAATTAAAGGTAATTCCCCTAATTTTCAAGTATGGAAGACTTTAATAATATGATTATGAGTTGTTATTTATATGATATAGATTTTTCTGGGAATGTTTTTACTTGGAACAAAGGTACCATGTGGCAAAAACTCAATTGTTTTCTTTTTAATGATGCATGGATTTCTTATTACCAAATGTCTCATGTTGAGCATTTAACCATAACTCTTTCTGACCATTCTCCTTTATTATTAAGTATTTCTTTGAATAATAGAAATATTTATCAACCTTTTAGATTTCAAAATATGTGGCTCCTTGATGTTTCTTTTTTTTTGAGTATTTATAAGGTAAGTGTCATGCTCCTCTTTTTCCTTGGATAATGTTGGGGGTATGTCCAGATTATGGTTTAAACTCAAGGGACTTAAGCAAAAGTTGAATTGGTGGAACAAATACATTTTAAGAATATCTTCAACAACATATTGCAAGCTGAGAATAATGTTGATATTGCTGTGATAAAATTTATATGCATGATTCTTCTTTTGAGAGTTTATCAGCTCTCAATGAAGCTAAGATAATTTTGTTTAATCTCTAAGAGAATAAGAAGCCTTTCTAAAACAAAAGACCTCTTCTAAATTTCCAGTGGAGGGAGATTGAAATACTAAATTTTCCATAATATTACCAACCACAATAGGGTGGTTAGTCATATTTATAATATCACTACACCTAATGGTTCTTCTATTAATGATCCCTCTTTAATTTATGATTCTGGCATTGATTGTTTTAAGGATTTTTCCAATAAAAATTTTTGTTCTAATCTGAATCTTGATTTCTCTTTTATTCCTAATATTATTTTCGAGGAAGATAATATTGAGGAAGATAATATGCTTCTTACTAAAGTTCCTTTGGAAGAAGAAATTTGTTTGACTATTAAAGATATGAATTCTGACTCTGTGGCTAGCCCTGATGGGTTCACTAATAAATTTTTTTAGAATGCTTGACATATTATAAAAGGTGATTTAGTGAATGCGGTTGTGGATTTTTTTTGGGTAATCCTTATCATAAAATTTTTACTTATATTTTTATTACTTTAGTTCCTAAGCATAATGTCGTTAACATTTGGAATGACTTTCATCCTATTAGTTTTTGTTCATTTTTAAATAATTTTAATGCTAAGTTACTTATGGGAAGGCTTTCTTTATTTATTTCTAAATTATTTTGATGGAACAAACTAGTTTTGTCAAAGGCCATTCTATTTTTCATAATGTTCTTCTTACTTAAGAATTAGTTCATGATTGGGAGGCTAAAATTTATGATAGGAATATTATTTTTAAAGTTGATATCACCAAAGCTTATGACAATTTGAATTTGGTTTTTCTTTAGAAATTGTTAAATCTTCTTTGTTTTAATATGATTGTTGAATTCTAGTGAGAGAGTGTCAAATTTTCTAGTGAGAGAGTGCAATTTTTAAAAATCTATTTCCCTCAATTTTGGCCATCATTATGGCGGCGGATGGTCGCCGTCTATCCACCGGTGGTTCCAATACTACTCCAAAAGGAGAGTTTAGTCCTCATGTTGGTGTTTCAAAGGGCTATCCTCGTTCTAATTTTAGGACTTGTCTTTGTTCTACAACAGATATTTTCAATGGCGCTCCTGGTGTTTCATCATCAAAGGAGGTCCATAATAGTTTTTTCAAGGCTAAACCCCTTGTTATTAATGAAGGAGGTTCAACTATGTTAAAGAAAATTGTCTATAAGGTTGAAAAAGGTAAAGAAGTGGTTATTGCGAATGATTTTAAGAGCCCAAAAGGTTTTGGCCTGTTGCAACTTAGTTTTCATAACTATATTTTCATATCATGTGTGTTTTTGATAATTCGAAATATTATCATTTTGATTATTATTTGTCCTAAAATATATTGGATATATTATTTTTGTTGTTAGTGTGTACTAATATTTTAGTAAAATCATACTTTAGACTGTTGAAGACTTCAAGTCAGAAATATTTAGGGTTCATTATAATTGGAGTCTATAATTTTATACTTTTAATTGAGTCTGAGATAGTGTGATTATAATTGAGTATCTGTGGACACACAGACTGCAGAAGTGTTAAAAATTTGTATTTTTTTTAAAACCAATTATACTATATGATTTTGTACAGGACTATTGGTTCAGTTATTTCATCCAATATGTAGTTAATTAAAGCATGGACAGGAAAATTTTTCTGAGTACTATTTGTACTATACGAAGTTGACTTTGGACAGATTATGTCCAGAGTACAAAAATGATACAAATATTTTTGTCCATACGAACATGTAAAATTTTTCAACTGTCCATCCGAGCCAATCTAGAGTTTGTAAAGATGACGTCCAAAGTACAAAAATGTTGGGAAAATTTTCTTTCATTACAAATAAGTAGATTTTTTGAACTATTTTTTCAGGACAATCTGATATCATACAGATGACATCCAGAGTACAAAATTATGGGGAACATTTTTGTCCATATGAATAGGAGCTTTTTTGTAACTGTTCGTACCATACAATATATATATATATATATATATATATATCATACTGTACGATATTCTTATATGAAAATAGTTCGTACAATATCATACGATCAAATTTTGAACTGTTCATCCAGGATGATTATCGATCGTACTGTATGATCGTAGATGCTAAAAATTGAAATTCTTAATTTTCTAGATGGTTTTTCTTGTCTTTTATATAAAAAGTCTTTAGAAACTGACTTGGAAAAATTTGGTCTTTATGATTTCTTAGAGAGCAAGTGAAAGGGTAGTTTGAGGGGGTATTTGAGAGAGTTCTAGCAAGTGAAGTGTGAAGAATTCACAAGTTTACTCAAAGGTGAGAATCTCTTTTATTTTTATGTCAATTCTCTTACTTTTTCTTTCTAGTTGCTCGAGAGAAGATCTTTGGAGAAGATCTAGTACTCTGTCGACCCTTAGAGGGTATGAAAGGATGAATATACTCTACCGACACTTGGAGGGTGTGAAAGGATGATGGTACTTTATTGGTGAAAGTGCTCAGATGACACTAGAAAGTGCTCTGATACCACTTGAAAGTTCGTTAGGGATGTTAAGCCCTATAGAACTGGCCTAAGGCTAATTAAGAGAGAGGTGAATTGGTTGTTAAAGATCTTTTAAAAACAAAACTACAAACCAAAACACCACAAGAAATCAACGATGCGGAAATTAAATGCGGAAGCAATAATAAGAAAAGA
>NW_021519540.1:28618-37620 GCF_001605985.2 Dendrobium catenatum | reverse complement strand
AGTCCCCCCTCACATGATCTTCTCCCTCTCTCAGACTCACATGTTCCTCACTCCCTTTCAAGCTTTCTCTTCAAGTTTCCCCCACAAGAATGAAGCTATAATGGCTGCCAAAGACACTTACAAAGTGTCATGTCATAGCTTAAATAGAAGAGCTTATAACAAGCTCATTAATGCAAGTTGCCAACTTTATCGTCCAGGACAATTTGTTCAAATATGAGGAAAATTGTCCTGAATATCGCTCTGAAATGAAGCTGGCCGATGTCTAATTGGCCTGGACAAAATCACCATTAATTGCTTTTCAAAATTGCCAGAGAAATTTTGAAAAAATTGTCCTGGATCGTCATAGCTGATATTTTATAGTCTAGGCCAATCCACCAGGCTGATATCCAAAAATAAGAATTTCCTAAGTAGATCTGGTGGCAGATTCTTTCTGAATTGAGCCTATCGTCCAGGACGATGAGTTTTGCATAATGACGACTGCTTTAATGAGGATGCCCTAATTAGGGTTTCTGCTTTTAAACAGATCATCCCAGCCGATATAAATATCGTCCAGGACGATATTACCAAAAATAGTAAACTCTAGGGAACAGTCACAAACTCTTATACGTTATAAAGCATCAGGAGCCACAACAAATATAATAGACTCAAGAAAGGAAAAAGTGTACAAACTAACTCAGACCTAGTCTACCCAATCTTGAGGTGGTTCCAAATTGCAGTCCGATCGTATGAACCTAAAATGTCAGTACATAAGGTAGTCGTAGAGAAATAAAAATGTTTGCTATCATTAAAATCATAAACCATTGATCTGCAACAACTGGCACTTAGAGGGTGTAAAAGAGTGACGTTACTCTACCGATACTTGGAGGGTGTGACAGGATGATGGTACTTTATCGACACTTGGAGGGTGTGAAAGGATGATGACACTTTACCGTATTGGGGATTGTGGAAGTGGGAAAAGTTATAAAGGCTTCTACGCCTTACCGTGGGGGCGAAAGGAGAGTCACTTTAGTAATAGTAAAATACCTGAAGAGGGAGTCTTGAGAGAGTGGACATAGGTCTTATTGGACCAAACCACTATAAATTACTATATTCTTTTTTATTTTCAGCATTTTATGGTTGTGATTGAAAAGCTTATTTTAAAAAGAAAATCAAACTATGAAAATTATTAAATGAATTTTTATTCAAGAGAGATATTTTAAAATAACTAATTCCCCCCTCTTGGTTAGCATTGGGATAATTGTGTAGGTATAACAACATATATAAAATTTTCAAGTAGTATCAGATACTACTTCAAAATTTAAAGGTTAGATTATTTTTTGAAAAATGATTATGGCTAATTCTGGAAATCATAACACCCTTGAAGGGTATTCGATTACTAGACCCCAATTGTTTGATAATATCCCTTTCGATTTTTACAAAACATGAATGTCTACTTTTCTTCAATTGCTTGACTATCGCATATGGATTTTAGTTCATGATGGGTACACTAGGCTAACTAGACTTGTAGATGGCTTTAGAACTGAGACACCATTTGCTGATTAGACTGCAGAAGAATGAGACTTATCATGTTTGAATAGTTTCTTTTGTGCTCTTAAATCTGAAAACTACATACATGTTTCTACTTATGTAAGTTGAAAAGAAATTTGGGACATACTTTGTATCATATATGAAAGAACTAACGAATTGAAACAATCTAGATTAAATATTTTCTTACATGATTATAAACTATTTCACATAAAACCAAATGAATATATATCTAACATGTACACACGTTTCACTCAAATAGTCACTTTCTTGCATGCATTAGGTATGGAACTAATGAATACTGAAATGGTTAATAAAATACTTCATTGTTTGCCTACAGCTTATTATGCTAAAATAACTTATATTATATAGTCTAAGGATTTAAATATGTATTCTATTGACAATCATATTGGATCACTAATTGCTTACAAGAAAGAAGTAACTCAAATACATATTGATGCAGGTGAGAAGCGAAAGGAGAAGAACATAGCTTTACAAGTGGATTACTTAGAGAGTGATTAGTCATAGCCTAAGGATGAGGATGATATTGCTTTGATGACAAGATAATTCAGAAGTTTTCTAAAAAGGAAGCAAATGAGACATCAACAATGGAATAAAGGTAAGTTCCACAAAAATATTAAGATTTCTAATAATGTTATTTGCTATGATTGCAAAAAACCTAGATATATCAAAATATACTTCCCTAACCTTAAAGCCACTCTTAGTAAGGAAAAGGTGGAGGAGAAAACAAATGTGAGGAAGGACAAGAAGATATTTCAGACAACTTTTTAGACAGATGAGAAGTCACCAATTTTTGCTTAATGACTAATAATCTTGATCAGTCAGATCAAGAAGAGGTATGTGACTTAACTTATAAAGAGCTATTTGATGTTTCTAAAAAAATACATATAGATAGAATATAAGAAACTCAAGAAAATGCATTCTAGGTTGAATTTAGATTTACTAGAGTTACAAAAAGAGTATCAAATACTTAGGAAAGACCACACACAAATTGATAACAACCACATGAAACTTTTGAATGAGTTTGATTAATTGAATAAATAACATGAACATTTAAAATCATTCCATACTGAACTTGAAAAAGATTTTAAAACTTTTTTGAATGAATCTGATAATAGAGCACACTATTTGAGAGTTTCGAATGCTGTGTTAGAAAGTAAAAACTTATTTTTTAAAGCACAATTAAACATACTTAAGGAAAATAGAATTCCACCTACACCTAAACATTTTTTTAATCTTGATAAAACACTAAAATTTTAAAACCTAAGAAAAGACAAGTTTACTCATATAAACTGAAAAATCCTTTTCGAGGAGTTAAATGATTTTCTCGTGGAATGAATGGGCATATTTCAAACACTTGTACTATTTATAGTAAAACACATTTAGTGTGGAGATGTAAGATGCATAAAATAAGTCATATTATATATGCATCTAGTTTAATTTATAAATAGAAGAATCCAAACTTGTTTAGATTCTCAAGACTGATGTTTGATCATTTTGTAAAAATGCTCTCATACAAGACCTCATGAGAGCATTTAATATATGGACAGTGGATGTTCAAAGCATATGATTGTAGATCTAACACAATTCATATCACTGGAAGCCAGAAATGAAGGCAAGGTTACACTGGGAGATAATACCACTAGGAAAGTGGTAGGTACATGTATGATCGAGAACTTGAATAACTTTTTCATTGAAAATGTTTTACTTATATAAGAATTAAAACATAATCTTTTAAGTATTAGTCAGCTATATGATAAGGGTCAGTGTTAAATGTTTTTTCACTAGCTTCATATTAAGCCAAAATAGAAAAGATGTACTGCATGGAACTAGAGTAAATAATACGTATATGCTAGATTTAAATAGTATTAAATCTTCTATTGCTTTTTATTTGAAAATAATTTTTGATGAATCATGATTATGACATAGAAGACTTTATCACGGTAGCATGAACAACCTTTGAAAAATTATCTAAAAAGAACTTGTTAGAGGTATACATAAACTAGACTTTATTAAAGATCACCTGTGTGATGCATGTTAACTAGAAAAATAGGTGAAATCATCCTTTCATTCCATTAACGATATTAGAACTAGCAAATCATTTGATATTATTTATATGGATCTTTTTGGACCTATTAGCATTGTAAGTCTAGGAGGTAAGATATATGGATTTGTGATTGTTAATGATTTTTTGAGATTCACTTGGATCAAATTCTTATTTCATAAGAGTTAATCATTTGAGAAATTTAGAAATTTTTTGACTTAGATTCAAAGTAAATTAGGGTGTAAAATTTTAACAATTCAAAGTGATTATGGAGGTGAATTTCAAAATAAAAAAAATTAAGAAATTTTGTACAGAGAAAGAAATTGATCAAAATTTTTCAGCACCTAGGACCCCTCAATAGAATTGGGTAGTCGAAAGAAAGAACAAAATATTAATTGAAGTCGCTAGAATGATATTGGCAGAATATTCATTTCCTAAATATTTTTGGGTTGAAGTAGTGAGTACAAATTATTATGTTCTGAATAGGATAAATATTAGATCAAAATTGAATAAAATACCTTATGAACTTCTTAAGGGTAAAACACCAAATTTATAACATTTATTTATTTTTTGATGTAAGGTGTTCATTCATAATAATAAAAAATTTCCTTTAGAAAAATTTGATTGAAAATATGATGAAGAAAATTTTCTTGGATACTCTAGTATTAAAAAATTATATAGAGTGTTTAACAAAAGAACTTTGATTGTTGAGGTGACCACACATGATATATTTGATGAATCTGGAATTTGGAAGAGCCAAATTTGGAAGAGGATCATATTAAAAAAAACTCCCTAAGAATATAAAAGATTGTTTTAGAAGAGAATGTGGAAATAGAAAACCCAATGCCTAGAGAATAAAAATTTTCTAAAAATCATCCTAAGGAATTGATTTTAGGTGAACCAAGTGAGGGTGTTAAAACTAGGTATGGACTTAGCAAAGAGGTTAACAATTCTTCCTTTATATCAATGTTTGAACCCACAAATATTAATCAAGTACTTTCAGATAAATTTTGGATATTGGCCATACAAGAAGTGTTGAATCAATTTGTAAGAAATGATATTTGGGAATTTATAGAAAGGCCAAAAGATTAAAATATTGTTAGAACTAAGTGGTAGTTCAAAAATAAAATGAATGATTATGGAGTGGTGAATAGAAATAAGGCTAATTTAGTGGCTAAGGGGTATAATCAAATAGAATGGATTGATTTTGAAGAGACTTTTTCTTTTGTAGCAAAACTTGAAGCAATTAAGATTTTATTAGCTTTTACCTATTTTAAAGGATTGAAGTTATATCAAATGAATGTTAAGAGTGCCTTTTTGAATGAGATTATATAAGAGGATGTTTATGTTGAGTAACCTCCAGGTTTTAAAAAATCAAAATTCTCTAATCATGTTTCAAAATTGAAAAAGGCATTGTATTGATTGAAACATACACCTAGGGCTTGGTATGAGACATTAAACATTTTTCTATTAGAAAGATCATTTGTTAAAGGAAGTGTTGACAGTACTCTCTTTTTAAAGAAAATAGATGATGATATAATCATTGTATAAATATATGTTGATGACATTATTTTTGGATCTATAAATACAAATTTTTGTGATTATTTTTCAAAAATAATGAGTAGTGAATTTAAAATGAGTTTAATGGGAGATCTAAGTTATTTTTTGGGTTTTAGCATTAAGCAAAATGAGGAGGGAATATTTCTTAATCAATCAAAGTATATTAAGGACATCCTCAAGAAATATGAAATGGATATTGCTTAAACGGCAACTACACCTATGAGTTCCTCAGTTCAGTTGGATAAGGACCTAAAGGAAAAAACTATTGATTAAAAGAAATTTAGAGGTATAATTAGATATTTGCTTTATTTGACTACTAGAAGACCAAATATATTGCTTAGTGTATGTTTGTGTGTTAGATTTTAATCTGATCCAAAAGAATTACATTTGATAGCAGTAAAAAGAATTTTGAGATATCTTTTCGAAACTCAAAGCTTAGGGATTTAGTATCATATGTATAGCTCTTCATTTGTAATTATCAGATATTCTAATTCAGTCTTTGCTGGTTGTAGGGTTAATCAATAGAGTACATCTAGAACTTGCCAATTTATAAGAAATTTCTTAGTTTCTTGGTCTAGTAGGAAACAAAATTCTATATCCCTATCTACTGCTAACGCTGAATACATTCCCTTAGGAAGTTGTGTGGAAAAAGTACTTTGGTTGAAATAATAGTTGATTAATTTAGGATTTTCAGTTGGCATAATTCCCATTTTTTGTAATAATACTAGTGCCATTTGCATTTCAAAGAATCCTATCCAACATTTTAGAACCAAACATATAGATATAAGGCATCACTTTATTAGAGATCATGTAGCCAAAGAAGAAATTAAATTGAATCATGTTTCAACCAAAAATCAACTTGCAGATATTTTTACAAAACCACTAGCCTTTAACACATTTAGTACCTTCAGGAGAAGGTTAGGAGTGATTGACCTTAATGCTTAAAATTATATGTTTTTCAAACTTGATATGTTTTATGTTTGTTTCTATTTTAGTTTATTTTTTGTTGTTTATTTTGTTGTTTATGTGTTTTTGTTTTTCTTGTTTTTGGGTTTTTTGCTTTGAGTTTTATTTATTTTTGGTGCTAAAATTGGAAGCATGTCACTTTATTTTGAGAAGTTTATCTAATTGTTTTGTTCTATTTATATTGTACTAATATATATTCATCATGTATGAATTTTGTAGCGTATACATGATTGTTCTAGGAGTTAAACATGAGAAACCTCAATTTTTTTAAAGGTTTTGTACTATATGATGATGTCAATGTACGTGTTGACCTCATTTTTTGTATGAGATCACACTAGGATCAATCGAGACCATAGGATCTACCTAGATCTTAGATCAATCCAAACCTTAGGATCTATCTATATCTTAGATCAATCCAGACTCAAATCCAAGGCTAAAGATCCTAGCCCTATAAGCTTTTTCCAAGGATTTTTCAAACACTTCAAAATCTAACCAAATGACCTTTGATTCAGAGTCTGTCAATTACATATTGATAGGACATGTCTCAAGAGGCAACCCTCCAAATTTGGGCTCATTATGAGGTCTCTAACCCTAGAAATTGAATTGAAATTCAAATATTGTAAAACCTTCAAATATTTATGGCCTATGCCACTAGACTTATCCCCTAGTGGATCTTGACCTTATAGCTTTCCCCAAAGCCTCTAATCATATCCAAACCCTTAATCTTGACCCATTGAACATTAAAATATATTTTGGTGGACCCATTTTGACCCATAGTTGATTAGGGGTCAAAATGACCAAAATATCCCTTAGGGGTTCAAATATAAATTTAAAACAAAATGACCTACAAATTTCTTGGAACCACTTCCAACAAATTTAAAATATCAAACCAAATGTATTGGACCCAAACCCAGACCCTAGTTCAACCTAGTTGACTAAGTCAACCTAAGTTGACCAAATAAACCCTTTAGGGTCAAAATAGGCATTTTGATGAAATTGATCTTTCTAGACCATGGGACTACCTTTCACAGTCTCAAAACATCAAACCAATCTTGTTGAGCGTTGACCCACCCTCAGGGTCAACCTAGGTTGACCAAGCCAACCTAGGTTGACCAAGCCAACCTAGGTTGACCTAGTACCCTTTAAGGCTTTAAATGGAAATTTTAACCCATTTAAACTCTCTAACCCCTTTCAAGCCTTTAATCAATTTTAGGTTTAATAATGTCCTAAACCTAGGCCAATCAAATCCAAGTATATTTGACCAAGTCAACTCAGTAGGGCTTGATCAAATAAACTTGTACACTCACTAACTTGCTCATATATTCAATCCACCCATTTAATCTCCTTTGAACCCATTACACAAGTAGCTTAGGACCTCTCATTGACACCTCATCAGTCCAACTAAACTTTAACTCATCAAACAGTCAATTTAAGGCAATATGAGTGGTCAAACTTGGTCAAACAAGCTCAAATTACATCCAAGCCCATGCAAACTCAGCCCTAGCAGTTCTAATAGACTATAGAACATTCTTAGGTCCCACTCCAGCCCTTGAATTAAGATCTAGTGGCTTAGATTAACTCCACTTGCTCTAAAAGGACAAAACCCCCTTTCCACATAGGATGTACCCTTGTTCTTTAGATGCTCTACTCCCACCAACTCCCTAGAAAGGTGGTAATTATCTGGAACCCAAATAAACTGATCCCTGCCCTCCATTCAATATGGACTGGATTGAATAGGGCAAAAGACTCAAAATGAGTCTCATTCTAACTCTAATCTTATCTCTCCAATCAAGCTTTCCAGAGCATAATCTTTTTTCATTTGAGCTATAGGAAGACTCCTCCACCCTTTCAAAGTTCAAATCTGATAGTTGGAGGCTGCCGGCGATAAGCTTTTCGGCCAACCGAAGCAAAATCACGTCTAGCTCAAATATCTAGTGATTGAGGGATTTTCAGAACATGGAGTCTTCTATAAATTTAATCATGGATAGACTACAAATTCATAGATTGCTCATATGGTTCAAACTGTCCATTAATTTGGGTAAATCCTAAACCCTAGTTTATGACACATAGATTTAACTAGCATTATCAAAAGTGCATTTTAGATAGCTTAAATTCCTCCCCATTATTTATGTTTATTAATTTGAGCTATGTTTGAAATTTTATGTAAAATGGTTGAGTATATCGAAAGAACGAATGAAAAAAAGCATTATAGGGCATTTTAGTTAGCCCTTACATATGCAAAACATCTGGACCATTGATCTTGGAATCAACGGTCCGGATTCTGCTATTCTGCAGTCCGTCAAATAGTGTATCAGCGGCCGATCAAGTTTGCGGGCATCCGCCTCGATCATAACCATTGATTCCAAACCACCTGGAATCAATGGTACTAATCAATGCCTATGTGGTTTAGTGAAACAGCATGAGACGACGGGCGACTGATTGCCGCCACCAATCATTGGTGCCACCGTGTTTTTGATCCGATGAATCCTTACACACCATGTGTCCGGCGCCGTCAAATGCTTTAAAATGATTTTAAAATAATTTTAAATATATAAAAATATTTTAAAATTATTTTAAATATATGATATTTCTTAAATTAAATTTAATTTAAAATTTCAATATTTTAAAATAATTTTCTAATTTTTAAATATTGAAAAATTTAAAAATTTTAAATATTTAAATATATGTAAATTAATATTAATTAAATATTAACTATATACTACTGAATTAAAATTATTTAAAATCTTTAAATAAAAAAAATTTAATTTAATTTAATTTGAAAATAATAAGATAATTTAAATATTTAATTAAAAATTTAAAATATACTTTAAAATAAAATTTTAGATTTTAAAAATATTTTAATCATTTTTAATAAAATATTAATGAA
>NW_021519540.1:0-26126 GCF_001605985.2 Dendrobium catenatum | reverse complement strand
TAATTAAAATTTTTACTTAAAAATTTTTAAAAAATTATAAATTTTCTTTTAAAACATTTTTAGATTACTAATTATTTTAAAAGTATCTTCTCTAAATTTTAAATTGACCTATTTTCAATATAAAATTTAATTTTAAAGTTATATATTTTAATCTTTTAGTGTTGAGGTAGTCTTTAAAATTTAGAACTTAGATTAAGCTTTTGAGTAGATTTGATGGGGAATGGTAATCAATCAATGGGCAATTATTTTTTATAATTATTCATTGATTACTTTTTTAGTTAATTTAGATATATCTTATTATATGCTTGTAAAGGATGCACACAATTAAACTTAGCATATGCTCTCCTAGAATCAAAAAATGATTGGGCCTGTGTGCATTTATGTATATGTTCAAGGGTTAGTGACATCGATTTAAACCCACTTAACCTAGTGACATCTTAAGGACAAAAAATAAGGACTCATTTAAAGAACTTAGAAAATTTTTAGAAATTTAAATATACATGCAATAGGCATGGAATTTAATTCATTTAAACTTAATAGCATCTCCATACCATAGGAAAATTCTCACTGATTTTAAAAATCATTAAGCCACCTAATTAATTTACCTAAGATTAAACTCTTAATTAAGCCTTAAAACTTCTAAATATTATAATAAATCAAATTTAAATCTAAAAAATATAAATAATACCTCAAACTAACCATAATTCAAACATTAATCAACAAAAATTAAATTGCATTTGAAATGATAGCAAACCAGAACTTAATTTAATTTTAAGAGAAATTTAATATTTAATTAATTTAATTAATAAAAATTCCAAAGAATTTCCAAACCCTTGGGAATCTCTCCTTAGGTCATTCCTGACCTTTGAAGTTGATTTAAAGGAGTTGGGAGTTCATTTGGATTCAAAATATTAAAATACCCGTAATTAAATAATTTTAAAAATTCAAATAATTATCAAACATCGATTGATTGCTAGGACAACCAGCTCTAGTTTTAGGCAAGACCGGTGTTTACTTTTATGCAGTTGTGTGCTGTATTTTTTGTGGTTTTCACTGCATGCTGGTTACTAGCTTAAAATTGATTGATTGTCTATTTATTTCCTGCACTCTGTGTTATGAGTGATTAAGCATTTCAATTTTCGAATATTAATTGCTTGGGATTATATAACTGCTGATTAGTAAGATAACCCCGTAGGATCGAGTCTAATTTTTTTTAAAAATTCAAATGTAATTCAATGCAAATTGAATTGTAATTTATTTAAAGTGACACTTGAGATGGTGATAACATCCAATTTGGAATTCAAAGAGGAAGGAACATCCATTAGGGGAGAGTCTCTCTTCATTTGGAGCTCCAAATTTGGATGACATTAAAAATATCTAAAGCGGAAAGATAACACCCCATCCTAGGGAGAGTTTCTTTTTATTTGGATATCTTGACATGATGTTCCAAGAAGTAGCTAAATGGCAAAGAAGTATAACGAGAAGACCCATTCTCAAAGTCACTTGAGTCTTAGGATTAGAAATCTGGGTTATTGTTAGTGGTACCCAGCCACTTTACTTTTCTGCAATTCTGAGATGTAATATTAAAAGGCACTTGCTTAAGGACTTCTAGTTTGAATATTAATTTAATTGATTTGATTAATGTTTGATGTTGATTGCAATATAGGATTTCCTGCTTTTAGTAATTTTTTTGGCGATTCTTGTATGTCAATTTTGATTTAACCTGGAATCCAATCGTAGGCTCATAAGGACTCGTTTAAAAGTTTTTTTTACTTAAAAAAAATTAAAACTTTTAAGATAACATAAAAACTCTAACGTTTTAAGAAGTAAGCCCAGGATCGTCGGGAGTTCACATGCATATTTATTGCATCTTCTTCTTTTTTGATAGGCACCTCCCCGCCTGCGGGTTTTGGCAAACCACCTGGTCTATGAGGGTGCAAATCTGTCAAGGGGACTTTGTGTATTCTTCTATTTTTTTTTTTTAAGAAAACAAATTAATGCATTAAGAACCAAAGACAAACTAATTACAAGTAATAAAAGGATCACATTCCTCCTTGATAAGTTTCCATAACAAGGCCGGAATGCTTTCCAAAGAAAACCTATCAAAATAAAAACTATTATCCAAAGCCAAGGTAGCACAACAATTAGCTACCTTATTACAATTTCTAGATGCATAATGGAAAATTACCTTATTGAAGTCATTCAACTAGCAAAGATCCTTGTATGGCCACCTATCCATGAGCCAATTATTCTTCTTCTTCAAAGAGTCTTGAATGAATTTGATAATATTTACTTTATCAGTTTCAACAATGATTCCTTTGCGTTCGAGCATCCAATCACAAAGGAATTCCTTAACCGCAAATACAGCATCTAGCTCAAGTTGAGCTATATCCCAATGAATTTTATTCTTCCCAAAAGCACTGATAAATCTGCCATTGTAGTCCCTAAAAATACCACCAATCCCAGCTTGATTGGATCTAAGTAAAGAAGCATCCATATTGATTTTAATCCAATCCTTTGGAGGAGGGCACCAAGGATCATGGGACTCCCTAAGGAGATTAGTGCCCCAACTTACAAGAAAAGGATTAGAATTAGAAGTAGCCATGTAAAGAGCATTGGAAGCTACCAAAGAACACGACAAAGCAGGTTTCTGATGCTTGACTTCATTCCTATTCTTCCAAGACAAATATACTACAGTGCATTATAACCTCACAATACCAGAATTCTGCACTGAAATTGCCTCCAAGCTCTGTAAACAGGTGTCCAAAGAGTGAAAAATTGGTATATGAATACCCCATTCTCGTATTTTCATAATCACCTCAACCATATATTTACAATGAACCATAATATGCTCATAAGATTCAATGGAATGACAGCCCCTAGCACATTTTACAAAATCAGATAAGTTTCGGTTCTTTAAAAACAAATTAGTTGGAATATCTCTTTTGCCAAGCCTCCACTAGAATATTTCAACTTTTTTGTTCAGTTTTAGCTTCATCACCTAATTAGAAAGCCCATTTTCCTCTTCATTCAGTCTGTAGGAAGTAATAGATTCCAAAGCAAGAGGTGAAACCGTCTTCCCAGAGCACCAGTTTATCATTTCAATGCTATCATCCATCTCCTGATCAAAACTGATTTGGTTGATTAGAAAGATCAATTCATGATGAAATGCCCTCTGTAACTTTACATAATTCCATTCCCCATTACTTAAAAGAAGCTCATTGATATTAACATTTTCAAGGTAATCACAATCCACAAAAGTAGGCCACCGGTTTATACATTTATCAAATAACCAAGTATCATCTAAAACATTGATACTATTACATTTGCCAATTCTCCATCTGACCACACTCCTCAAAATCTTCCCTCCATCCAACAATATGCGCCAAGCAGTAGAGCAAGTGCTTTTGTGATCTTCATGCATAATATCATCCCCATATTTATTTTTCATTGTTTTATGAAACATTGAATCAGGCTTCTGAAGAAAATTCCAAGCCAAATTGGATCTAAGAGCTCCAATTCTAGGCAAAGGAGAATGCAAACCCAAACCACCAAGTCTCCTTGGTTTACAGATCTCATCCCATGCAACATAATGCATTCCCTTAGAGCCATCTCTTTTATTCCACAAAACATTTCTACAAAACTTTTCAAGCTCAAGAAGCACTCTCTTGGGAACTAAAGAATTTGTAATCAAATAATTTGGCATGGAAAGTAAAGATCTTTCAATAAGGATGAGTTTACCTCCCAAAGAAAGAGACTTCTTACTCCAAGCATTAAGTCTATCCATGAAATTGCTAATAAGCTCCTGAAAATCTGCTATCTTGGGTCTTCTAAGAGACATATTCACACCTAGATACACCATTTCCTTCACCATCTTAATGCCCAGCACTTTAGTAATCTTCCTCCTCAAATTATTTCTAACCATTTTACCAAACATAACTTGAGATTTGTTGAAATTCACTTTTTGACCAGTCCATTTGCAAAAATCCTCCACTATAATCTTCATTGATTTAGCCAAGGTAGAAGAAGCATGGGAGAAGATTAACACATCGTCTGCATACAAAAAATGTGGACTTTGGTCCTCCAGAAGAAATTTGAATACCTAGAGATTGACCTCTTTGATTAATAGCATTAGACAATAGTTGGGAGCACAAAATAAAAAGGTAAGGTGAGAGTGGGCATCCTTGACGAAACCCACTATAAGCATTAATCCAATTGGAATTATTACCATTAATGCGAATGGAGAACCTCACTTCAGTAACACATTCCAAAAGCAATTTAGAAAATTGAGATGGAAAACCATAACACTTGAGAATTTGATGAAGAGTAGCCCATCCCATACTATCATAAGCTTGCTCCATGTCTAGTTTAATAGCCATTGCACCCTTTTTGTTTTTGGAAACCTTGAACTTATGAAACATTTATTGAGCCAAAAGATAATGTTTAGAAATAGATCTTCCAGGTATAAATGCCATCTGTTCTTCTGATACCAATCTGAAAATAATTTTCTTCAATCTATTCACAAGCATAGAGGCAATAATCTTGTAATTCATTTGACAAAGACTAATAGGTCTGAAATAGGCCGGAACCAAAGGATTATTGACTTTAGAAATCAAGATAATAAGAGTGTCCTTCCATTCTTTACACATAATACCGGTTTAAAAAAAATTATTAACAGCTTTCCATAAGGTTTCCCAAATAATACTCCAAAAGCTTTTGTAAAAAGAAGTAACCCCATCTATACCAGGAGATTTATTATTACCTTGCTGGAAGACCGAGCATTTCAACTCATTCACCGAGAAATCCTCATTAAGCATAGTGCTGTCCTCAGAAAAAATTTTTTGTCCCTGTAAAACCGAAGGCTAACCCGTTAAACTGCATTCATTATGTTGCCATTTCTTTTCAAAGAAGTCATAAAAAACTTTCTGGATTTGATCTTCATCAACCACCAAATTGTTGGACTCATCTTTGATTTGATTAATTCTATTCCCATTTCTACGAGCCGTTGCAAAATTGTGGAAAAGTTTGGAATTCATATCACCTTCTTCATGCCATTTAGCTTTTGCTCTTTGGTTCCACCAAGTAGATAGCCTTCTTAAAGTAACAATAAACTCATGTACTTTATTACAAAGAAAATTAAGATCCTCATCAGTCCAACTCTCCCCCAAAGCCTCCTTTCTTTGAAGATCAATAATCTCATTTTTCAGTTTTTTCTTTAGAGTATTCAAGTCTTTGCATTTGTTTCTACTCCAAAAAAATAAGGCTTTTAGTGTTCTGCTGATCTTCTTCTGAAGCACTTCATTCTCATTTCCCACATCCTTCTTCTTCCATGAATAGCTGACAATACTCTTACATGCCGGATAAGATCTCCACGTATCTTCAAACCTGATATTTTTAGACTTCAATCAAACTTCAGCATCCAATTTAAGAACAATTGGACTATGATCTGAAGCAATTATTGCTAGGTGTTTAATAACAGCTAGAGGGATCTTTTGAATGGCAGATGAGTTTAAAAGACATCTATCCAACCTCTCCCAAATTCGAGAGATCCCATCCTTGTTGTTACACCAAGTAAACCTTGGCCCAATATAGCCAATGTCATGAAAATCTAAATTCACCATAAAGCCTTTCATCTCTTTAGGACCTTTAGAGAAAAGAAATCTATTACTTCCTCTCTTATCTTCCTTGCTCAAAATGCAGTTAAAATCCCCTCCTATGATAGAGGGAATAGAGTCCTCCATCCAATCTTCAAGTTGGTTCCATAAATTGCTTCTCTCCACACAACATCTACTACCATACACAGTTGCAATTCTCCAAATCCCCAGATTAGGAATCATGAGGTCACCAACAATAACCTGAGAAGACGTTTCCTTAACCATAAAAGAAACCAATTTCACATTCCATAACACCAAAATCCCACCAGTAGTGCCAATAGCCGGATGATGCCAATAATCCCAATCCTTTCCAATAAAACAATCAATCTCCCTTCTATCCATACTAGAAATCTTGGTCTCCATAAGACCAATAAAGAAAACATTTTGATCTCTAACTACTTCTTTCAAATATAAGGAGGCCTCTTTCTTTCTAGCCCCCCTACAATTCCAAAACAAAATAGAATTCATTTAAACAATTAAAGGGGATTTATCCCCAATAATGGAACTCACCCTTCCGTCCCTTTTTTTCTTCTTAAAATCAGGTTCCACCGGACCAAGAGATCTCAATTCTTTGGCTAACTTCATCTTGGCAGCACCACTTTGAGAAATCACCCCAATTGAACAGCTTTAGTTTTGGCTCCTTCCAATCCATCCTTTTTTGAATTCACATCTTCTACACACTTGTCATTGTCTTTATCTTCACTGCAATCAGCTAGAACATAAAATCTGTTAATAATCTGGACATCTACTGGTTTATTCCCCTCACATTCATCAACCATTGGTCCAGCAACAGGTTCAATAATAGATTCCACAACATTATCCTCTGTCACCATCTTCAATTTGTTAACTTTTTGAGTCCTCAACCAATTGTTGTTAACTCTGTTCTCCATACTATTCTTCTCCCCCATGACTTTTCTGTTCAATATGTTGCTGTTAAACCTCCTATTGTTTTTGAACTGCACATGTATCCAAGGACCAAATTCTGAACTATTAATAGATTTCTTCCCATTTATCACTTCTTTATTATCTTCATTGTTAACATCAACTGGCTTCCCACTTTTTTGATCTAGAATTCCAATTAATACATTTTCTGGACAAGATTTTTCTTCATGACCCACTTTGCCACAATGATAGCAAAGAAGATCAATCTTCTCATACTCCACACGTTGAAAAAACCTACCAGCCAAGCCTTTAACCCACACACCATTTAGTAACTTCTTTTCTAATTCAATTCTAACACAAATACGAGCAAATTCCCGTTTACCCCACCGAAATGTGTTACTATCAAAATACATAGGTGTTCCAACACAAGAAGCAATCCTTGCCAAATTTTCTTCATCCTAGCAGTATAGAGGTAAGTTCGGAAGTCTGATCCACACCGGAGCTGATATACTCATGAAAGAATTAGGATCAAACTCCGGACACCATCTATCCATACCAACAATGAACCCACTTACATACCAAGGTCCTCCATTCAAAATTTCTTCCACCGCATCATTCATCTTGAACGAACAGAGTATCCAGTTCATACCAATAGAGGTCATATGAAATCCCCCATACTTACTCCATTGCTTTCTTAATTCAATACTACAAACTGAGAACGGAATGTTGTTTCCCAGAACTTTAATAACAATTGAGTTTTTCAAAATTTCAACATTCTTCATCTCCGTATCGGAATTCAACTTCACTGCCATTCCATCATCAGTAAATTCTACTTGATCCTTGTTGAAAGATATCTTGATATGTTTTGGCTTCAACCAAGCCTCGACAATCTCATTCTTGTTACCCTGGATATCCATCATACTCAGATTTTCCTTCAAGATCAAGGGAGCTTCAGCAATCTTCAAATGACCCTCACCCGCCATTACATTGTTATCCACATTCTGATCCTCCATCGACGATACATTCTTCTCAACATTCCGATCCTTCTTCGAATCAAGAACTCCAGCAAAATTGTTAACACGTAAGATTAAATCCTCCAGAACAATTAGTTCAAGAACAGTCAAATCCGTATTTCTATCTTCATCAAATTTCTTTGTAACAACACAGTCATTCAACAAGACATTCTTCCCCTTACCTTCCACTACAATCGATCGGCATAGAGGTTTCACTCCTTCCCTGATCACAATCCCATTAGAAGCTTTTCCAGTAGCTCGTAGAGAGCCAGATGAACGCTGGACGTTCATGAATTGACGGCGAAGAACAGTTGGTGAACCTCTGGCGCCGCCTCCTTCAGCCGCAAAATTCCCGTGGTAATCGAAATTCAAAAAACCTGAAAGATTTCTCTCTCTAGAAAATCCTTAGAGCATCTTAGCAGAACCGTCTGAGGAAGTTTACTCTCACAAAATGTTTCCTGACTTTGTGTATTCTTCTAGAAAAATTCTATTTTTAAGCCTTTTTTAAAAACTGCTTCATATCTGATTTAAGCATTTAATTGAGTCGCCTAGCATACATTACATTAGTAACAAACTTAGAAGTGTCTAAAACTTGAATTGCATTAGCTTAGACATCAAATACCCAACATGTCAAAGGGGCCAATTAGGATCTATTATAGATGTCAGTGTTATGACTCAAGCTCACGAGTTTTATGTTTTTGATGATAACAAACATTTTTATATCTCATAGTATTTTTTATTCTATATTTGTTTGTGTGTATACTAACATTTCAGGAATACCATGCAACATCAAACAAAGAATCAGAGCTCAAGATTTGGTTGAATGATGTTATGTTGTAAAGGGTATGTATTTTCATTGATGTCATTTTGATTTCTTGAGTCAAGTCCTATAAGGGAGTATGCTTTCTTGGTGACCACACACACCCACACTCAAGGGAGTGAGATCTAGTCAAATCCAGAAGATTAAGTTTTTAACTAATCATACTGTATGATTTTGAATCATCCAGGACGATCCTTTATGATCTTGGAAAACTGTCGCCAATGATAATTTAGGAAGATTTTAAGATTCAATTTTTGTTCTAATTGTCTCGGACGATCTGGATCATCCTGAACGATAAATAAAAATTATGCCTAAATTGATTATGTGATTAGGAGATTAATTATGGTAAAAGTTTTTAATCCGATCGGATGTTTTTCGACATACTTGATTTTCTTAAATTATTTAGGATGAAATACCATAATTTCTCTTCTAATCATCCCGGATGATCCACAATATCGTCCTGGATGATCTGTACAAATTTGTACTGATCGTTCGGGACTATCCTAATATCGTCTGGGACTATCAGATCAAATTATACACATCTTACTGGACGATTTTTGGCGCAGGAATTACATTTTTATGGTTTTCTAAAGACCTCTTTTTAAGCGCATCATACAGGATGATCCTTCGATCGTCCTGGTCGATAGTTGGCACTGAAATTGAGTTTTTAGGGTTTTTAGAAGTTCTCTTTTTAGACACATCGTACAGGACAATCCTGCAATCGTCCTAGATGATTTTTTTCGACATACTTAATTTTAGGGTTTTTTAAAGCCCTCTATTTAGGCTTTGTCAAGGCAGTTGATATGTGTATTTGTCAGCCATTGAGGCTTTGTTTCTTCTAGAGAAAACTTAAAGAGAGAGCTTGAAAGGGAGAGAAGAAAGGATGGAGTTTTAGAGAGGGAGAAGATCCTTGGAGGGGGTTTCAAGGGAGTGTGGAGGGGGTTTCACACAGTTGCTCCAGCAAGCTTGTACCTGAGTACCATCGGATTCAAGGCTCATCTTGAGGGAAGTTTTGAGAAGAAGATCTCTTTGGTGTCAAAGGACCCGACTACTCCACCACACTGAGGAAGGTGAAAGTGATTTTATAAGGGCTTCTCCACCTAGCTGTGGGAGCTAAAGGAGAGACATTGAGTTTAGTGCAATACTTAGAGGGTGCCTCCAAGGAGTGGACGTAGGTGAAGGTTTGACCGAACCACTATAAATTTGGTGTGTTTTTTCCTTTATTATTTTCGCATTTAATTTTCGCACTTTGATTTTCTTTGTGATGAATTTTGGTTTGGTTTGAGTTTATGTTTTGATTGAGAAATTTTTTAAAATACCAATTCACCCCGCTCTTGGTTAGCCTTGGGCTAGTTCATAAGGGCTTAACATCCTTATTGAACTTTCAAGTGGTATCAGAGCGAGATTCATAAAATTAAGTTTGAAAACTTTTTGAATTTTGATCAATGGCTAATTTTTATAATCGTAATATTACGAAAGATTATTCAATCACTAGACCACCTTTATTTGAAAATATTACATTTGATTTTTGAAAAATTTACATGTCCACTTTCTTGCAATCAATTGATTATCGAATGTGACATATAATTCTTACTAGTTATTCTGTACCATCACGTGTTATTGATGGAATTAAAATTGATATTTCTTTCAATCAATGTAGTAAGATAATATTTAAAGCATTGTTTGTATGTTTATTTGTTTTGTGTATGCATGTTTTTGTTCGTCATGTATTTGTTTATTTTTATATTTTCCCTAGGTTTATTTTTTCTTCTTAGTATTTTTTTTTTGTTTTTTTATTTTTTTTAATTTATCTTTTGGCTTTTATCTCTTTAAAATTATAAATTAGTCTTTATTTTTTTTGTGAAGTCTTCTCTGATCAACACACACATATCATTTTTTTTTGTTTCCTATACACTTTAAAAAATCAAAATTTTTAAAGATCATTTTTGCAAAAAAATTAAAAAATTTACCTCCTATTTTTAATAAATTCTTATGTAAGTTATGGTTGACTTCTCTAAAAACAGTTGCAGGAAGGAAAATTAGGATTTTGTCTCTCCATCTCTTTTCTTAAAGAGACTATTTTACTTTTGATTCAAAATCTTTATCAAATTATAAATTGGATTTTGAAATTGAACTTTTTCATCTCTCTATATTTTTTCTATCGAATAGGGATTTTTTGCAAGTTGTTGAATCTACCTCATAATTTTCTTAATCAAGTCGTTCATTTTGTCAATAAGATTGGTTTGCTATAGTTTTTAAAATTTCAGAAAGGTAGCATTTTTTATTAAAAACAAATAGCCAATGACGCCAAATGAAAAGATGTGCAATAACGCCAAATTGAGAAAGATATACAAAGTGTATCAAAAATTAAATGATGAGTAAAGTGCGTCAAACAACTGACAAGTGGCATAAAATGAGCCCACAAAAAATAAGCTTACCTTTCTTGTACTTCTTAAGTCTTAAGAAAACCCTTTTATTGTTAATATCTTTGATACTTGAGTTTGAAAATCATGATTTTTGATTCACGAATTTTTGCATTAATCTTCTATTAGATATATTTCATGAAAGGAGTTTTGAAAAGATTACTATTTCTTTTGCTAATTTGTTCCTTGATTTAGATATTGGATTTAAAAGTTTTTTATCCTTTAAAATAACTTGATCTTGGATTAATAATTTTTGAATTTCTAACCTTTTTGGATATACATTGTCAATATATTCCTTACTAAGTTTTTTGAATAAAATAAAGAGGTAACTTTTCTATTTCAAGAAAATTTGAATTTCAAATTGATTCTTCTAAAAACATATTCTTTACCATATTAGAGATCATTTTATGGTTAATTTTTTTTACTATTTTTTTTTTTTGTGCTCCTCTTCTTTTTGATAATGTCAAAGGGGGAGCACGTACTATTCTTTTTTGTATTTATTTTAGTTATTTATTTTGTTTTACTAGTTTTATTTTTAAATAAAAATTTAAAACAAAAAAGAAAAGTTTTGTTTTCCCCTATTTTTAAATTTTTATCTTAGGGAGGGGGAGTTTATGGGAAAATACTTTTAGTTTGTAACTTCACCAGTAATGTTTGCCATCATAAAAAAGAAGGAGATTATTGCTACTCGAGCTCACGAGTTCTATGTTTTTGATGATAATAAACATTTTTATATCCCATAGTATTTTTTATTCTGTATTTGTTTGTGTTTATACTAACATATCAAGAATACCATGCAACATCAAACAAAGAATCAGAGCTCAAGATTTGGTTGAATAATGTTATGTTGTAAAGGGTATATATTTTTTATTGATGTAATTTTGATTTATTGAGTAAAGTCTTGTAAGGGAGTATGCTTTCTTGGTGACCATACACACACATACTCAAGAGAGTGAGATCTATTCAAATCCAGAAGATCAAGTTTTGAACTAATCGTACTGGACGATTTTGAATCGTCTAGGACGATTCTTTATAATCTTGGAAAACTGCTGCCAATGATAATTTAGGCAAGATTTTAAGATTCAAATTTTTTTCTAATCATCCCGGACGATCTAGATCATCCTTGACGATCAATACAAATCATGCCTAAATTGATCATGTGATTAGGGGATTAATTATGGTAAATTTTTTCAATCCGATCATCTTAGACGATCTGTATATCATACAGGATGATGTTTGCTGACATACTTGATTTTCTTAAATCGTTCAGGACAAAATACCATATTTTCTCTTTTAATTATCCCAGACGATCCACAATATCATCCTGGATGATATGTACAAATTTGTACTGATCATCTGGGACTATCCTAATATCGTCTAAGACTATTAGGTCAAATTCTGCACATCATACGGGACGATTCTGTGATCGTCCGGATTATTTTTGGCATCAAAATTGAGTTTTTAGGGTTTTTTGAAGCCCACTTTTTAAGCACATTATACGAGACGATCATTGGATCGTCCTGGCCAATAGTTGGCACCGAATTTGAGTTTTTAGGGTTTTTAGAAGCACTCTTTTTAGGTACATCATCTTGACGATCCTACGATCGTCCTGATGATCCTACGATCGTCCTGATGATCTTTGCCAACATACTTGATTTTTAGGGTTTTTCAAAGCCCTCTATTTAAGATTTTTCAAGGCACTTGATTTGTGTCTTTGGTAGCCATTGAGGTTTCATTTTTTCTAGAGAAAACTTGAAGAGAGAGCTTGAAAGGGAGATAGGAAAGAGTGGAGTTTGAGAGAGGGAGAAGATCCTTGGAGGGGGTTTCAAGGGAGTGTGGAGGGGGTTTCACACGGTTGATCCATCAAGCTTGCGCCTTTGTACCATCATATTAAAAGCTCGTATTGAGAGAAGTTTTGGGAAGAAGAAGATCTCTTTGGTGTCAAAGAATCCGGCTACTCCGCCATACCGGGGATGGTGGAAGTGATTTTATAAGGGCTTCTCTACCTAGCTATGGGGGCTAAAGGAGAGACAATGAGTTTAGTGCAATACTCGGAGGGTACCTTTGAGGAATGGATGTAGGTCAAGGTTTGACCGAACCACTATAAATTTGGTGTGTTCTTACCTTTATTATTTTCGCATTTAATTTTCGCACTTTGATTTTCTTTGTGGTGAATTTTGGTTTGGTTTAAGTTTTTGTTTTGATTCAGAAATTTTTTAAAATACCAATTCACCCCCCTCTTGGTTAGCCTTGGGCTAGTTCATAAGGGCTTAACATCCCTGTCGAACTTTCAGTCGGCCTCATTCTCCTCAAACTTAATCTAATTAACATCCCTACCACTCTTACATAAATGACTTGACACATGATTTTAAAGTGCTTAGGTGGTTTAGCTGGCTCCCAAATCCAAGCTGGGGTAAGTCCAGATTTACATTACATTAGCTTGGTTTGGGTTAATGATTTTCAGTACCCACTTTAGACTTAGTTTCTAAGGCAAGTTTACACAATAAGATCTCAACCTCCAGGAATTGAATCACAACATTCTAATAAAATTGACCATTTAAATTTAAATATCCAAATTTAAGCCTAATAATCAAGATAGGCTGAGGTGTTTCTGAAGTAATTCAGAATCTCAAAACACCTCATACCCTTCTTACTTTGACTCCAAAAATAAGTAATCAACCTTGAACCAATCCCGATTGAAAATTCCAACCCTTACCGCCTTTGACATCAATATTTGAAAATCTTAAATGAAAATTTTACCGCTATTTTAAATGATAGTTTTCGTAGGAAACTCCGGTTTCCTATGATGTAATTAACTATGAGGGCTTGCGCTAGTAGGAGATTTAGAAACCCAGACCAGATTTTCAAAATCTTTAATTAATTATATTTGGGAAAATTTAAAATTCAATGATCATAATCATCATTTTTAAATGATCAATAGTAATTGATAACTTCTTTCCTCAGAGAGATATATCAATTACTATCGTAACATTGATTATGAAATTAATTATCTTTATCCAGATTAATGTAGTCAAACACTCAATTAAATTTCATTTTGATCCTCCTAGATCATATGTGATTCACTCTTGTGTTTGATTACGATAATCACGATGAATTCAAAGTTTTGTAATTTGAACCCATTAGGAAATGATATGTTTACCTTTCGAGGTGATATATCATTTATAATGATGCGTTCAATTTCAAAATTATAGAAATTAATCTTTCCCAAAGAAAATTAATTATTTTTCAAAACCACTTTTTTAAATCAAATAATAATAAAATGATGACTCCACTGGGGATAAATCTCACTCTCCATCTTTAATAGCTGTTCAAATTTTATTGCATCAATAATTTTGACTACCCTTCCCTCTGTTGGTCCCTCTGCTCATTTCTCCCTTGGGTGAGTGTGGCCAACTCAATTAATACAATCAAAAGAGAGGTGAGTATAGGAAACCTTTGTCAAAATCGGGCTTTGACATTTTGTCTCCAAGTTCATTGGCAGAGCAAAAGAGTCAAGCCAAAACCTTTAAAAACTCTTATATATGTTGCAAACTTGCAAGCGATTAAATCTTGAGCATGCTAAGTTTCACTATTTATAAAAACCCATCAATTTTAAAAATCAACGTTTCAAACTTTTAGCAAAACTTAATCTTTTTCAAATCCTACTGATCCCTATATCCTATCACAACATATAGAATTGTAGCTCTTATAATTCAATATATGTGATAGAATATAAATACCTTCAATTTTGATTCAAAAGATTGGTTCTTCCAGCAAAGTCAAACTTTGACATTCCATTCCCAAACCGTTTGACAGGATTAAAGAGTCGGGTCGACTTCTTAGAATATACCCCTCCAAATTTTTGTTAACCTTTATGTTAAACATGGGTTCAACATATTGAGTTTCAAAAATAAAGGGAGATGCTGCCGGAGTTTCAAACTTTCAAATTCCTTCCAAAATCGTCTAACTTCATTCTTCATTTCCATATGTTTCATACAACACCCTTTTGTTGTTTAACATAGGCAATACAAATTCAAACCCTTAATCAAACATGGATTTTGACATTTCACTCTAAGCTAGTCAGTGCAGTGAAAGAGTCAAGTCAAGGTCTCTAAAGTTTCTCTTAATTTTTATTAACCATTATATTGAAAATAAAACTCAACATTTTTTAGTTTCAAAAGTGAAGGAAAATCTTTCAAACCAACTTCAACCGTCATTGCCATGTGTCTTCTTTAACATTATGTCGTAGTTGAACATATGCAACGCAAACCCAAAACTCTTCAGTCAATTATGGGCTTTGAAATTTCACCCCCAAAACACTTCGTATGATGAAAGAGTCGAGCCTAGTTTCTCAGGATCTTCAAGTTACTTTTGTAAACCTGCACATTCAAATATAAATCAATGTGTTGAGTTTCAAAGTTTGAAGAAGATCTGCTCAATTACAACCTCAAAGCCAAATTTAATAATAAGTTTAAATTATATCCCAAAATTGAATTCAAAGTTTGATTCCAACCTTAAGTTCAAATTCAATTTCACACTCAAATTCAACTTCAATTTTGATTTTAAAGTCAAAATATGGGCTTTGACATTTCACCCCAAGTTGATTGGTGAAATGAAAGAGTCAAGCCGGATTTTTAGATTTTTCAAATCAATTTTGTGAAACTACATGATTGAGTGAAACTCAGTATGTTGAGTCACAAAATTTGAAGAAGATCCACTCGACTTTAACCTCAAATTCAAATTCAAATTTAACTTTAAGTCTCAACTCAATTTAACATTAAACTTAAGTTTGGTTTCAACTTTAAATTTCACCTCAATTTTGATTTCGGATTTAAATCTGAACTTTGTCATTTTTCCCCAATTCAATTGGTGTAGCGAAAGAGTCAAGTTCAACTCTTAAGTTTTACTCGTCAATTTTATGAACCACCATGTTGAGTGTAAACTCAACATAATTGAATTATAAAATTTTGAATAAAATCAATTAAACTTAAAATTCAAAGTCAACTTCAAATCAACTAATTCAAGATGCTTTCTTAATTCCTGAAACTCAAGCATACTCAAATGGTTGGGGAACTCATCTTCTCACTGAATAGAGATGTGCTTGTAGAAGAAATTCTCGATTGCAATTTAATTCAATATGAGATGAAATTTTAAAACATCAAGATTTCAGTTAATGGGAAAACACTGATTGATCTGTCTGCCACAATATAAGGGGATTCCCCCTTTATAGAGAATATTTTAGTTCTAGGAGCCGATTCCCCCATCTCCAAGATGGATGTCACTGTCGCCCCTGTATCCACTGTACTCTCTACTCAGGAGGATCAGAACCAGAAGTCAATAGTGACAGAAGAGCTACCATCTCAACCTGAGATTGGGTCAAGTTCTAGCACTCCTTTTATCGGCAAGAACCAGAAGAAGAATTACCTTTGAAGAGCCAGAAAAAGGAATCTTAAGGCTAGAAAGAGCGCTGAGTTAGAAGCCTTAGAGAGGGCCAACTTCAAGGCCAATCGAGAGTTCCTTGCTCCTCCTACATACCCCCTCATTGGTGGAATCATTTCCAATTTTCTCCTATTACTCAAGGGAGGGAGTTTGTGAGGACGAGAGCACGATCTCCAATACACCTTCTTGACTACTACACATAAAGACTCAAGAAAGCCAGAATTGAGCAATCATCAGCAATAGGCCATTGGCCCCCAATTAAGGGTTATGATTTGTCCACTCTACTAGAAGATGTTAGGATGCGTTACTACATGTGTTCCACTACATCACCTACAGAGGAGTAGGAGTAGAAACCACTCGGGGTGCCACTCTCTTAATTATTAGCCTAGTAGTAATGAGAGGAGAAATAATCTAAGATTGTGTTTATATTCAATGGGGTCCAATCACAATAAATCTTTTGATTGTAATGATATTGCATTATCTAGGAATAGTGCAGACCCTATAACAATCTCTCTCTCCAAAGAGATTGTAGGAATTCAATTCCATGTTTACAAGGATCTTGCCACCTAGACTTGCAACCTTTAAGGAAGACTTATAAATTTCTTAAGTGTACTGGGTCCGAATTTTCAAGACAAGTTGATTCACCTTTTTGTTGAAAATTGACCTCTACCTTAAGTCTTAAGTAGGAGAGAGTTGTAATTGACCCCATAAAATATTTGAATGCCTCTCCCTCGCACCCTCTTCCGTGGGTTGATTTAACTTTTGAATTAAAATCTACCTCAAACTTAAGTTGACCTAAGAAATAAAAAATTTATCAATCTTATTGCAATCTTCTATCTTAATAGGTGATTCTCGCATGTCTAAAATTTGTTCAATAATTTTTAAAAGTCAAGCCGATACTCTTTATTGATTATTTTTCCTTGTATAAGAGAATGCATTTTCTTCTCTAATACTTGAGATATAATCCCAGCATTCAAAAAGAGAGCAATCATTTTGAGATTTTAAAGAAAGTGAAGCCTCTTCTTGAATTCAATTTAAATCAAAAGATGCGTAAATGCGCTAAAAGTCAAAAGATGGGTGAATGGTGAAAATCAATCAAACGATGTGTAAAGTACGCCACCAGAAAAAGAGAAGGAGAGTAAGAGGGCTTCCTTTCTTTTAAATCCTTAAATCTCAAGAAACCTGATCACCATTAAATACTTGACCTTAAAAATCTTGAATCGAGAGTCTTCACCATGCATGAATTATCTATTAGATAGAAAAACATCATGCAAGAGAATTGAAATGATCAAATTTCTATATCAACTTAAACCTTTTTAAAATCAATTTTAATTTAAACATTTTTAAAGGGAGACCCCAGTTTAGTTTCTATGAAACTTGGTTTAGGTCAACAAAACTGAAATCCTTTTAGATTAGTTGGAGTTAACTCTACTTCTCACTCTAATTGATAAATTTTTTCCCACATGTCATTCCGATAGGGTTCAAATAGATAGAAAAAATTTCTTAATATAAAGATTGAATCTTCTACTCTTGATAAAAATTCAAATCTTATCCTTGAGAAATGTGTATAAGTCCTTGCATAGAGGAATCTTTTCCTTCAAGTCCTTAAAAAAATTACACTCTATATTGGGTCCAAGATCAACCCTACTAGAGGAGTATTTTGTAATGTTGGGAATTGCCGTTCAAAATCAAAAAACGATTGAGCAGAGTGTCCGACTCAAATTTGAAGAGCTCGAGGCCTTACACAGCGTCATCTTTACAGCTCAATAAAACTCAAAATAGAATAAAGTCTGAGTGGTTTAAGCTCGTAATAAGATAGCACGACTTAGAACCTTCCAAATATGAGATTTGGTTTAGGTTCTTTGGATGCATATAGGCCTACCGAGGGATCGATGGAGTAGTTTAAACCAATATAAGATTTTCCTCTTATCGTAGAGATGATCTTTGAAAAAAAAATTCAAACATTAACTAATCAACTCTGAAGGATGCCACCCAATAATTTCAAACTTCGGGGCGGCTCTTCAGGAAGTACCATTCCATATGAGTACTAAATTCAAAATCAATAAAAATTCTTCAAATTTCTTGGATTAAAGAACTTTCCAATTCTCAATTGAACATCAGAAACTTTAAAAATTCACATTTAAAAATCAAATTCAAATTTCAAAATTCAAAATCTAATCAAAACTCAGATTCAAAAAACTTCAAATTCAAATTCATTAAATCAAGTTTCAAATTAAAACATTTTAAAATTTAAATTCAAAATCAAACTTCAAATTCAAACCCTTTCAAATTTAAAATCAAATCAATTCAAATTCAAAAGTCACTCAAATCTCAAATTACAGAAGTCAAATCCGATCCTCTATGTGGAGCAAGCTTTCTCCACAAATGATCATCCAGATCCAATCCTCTTTGTGGAGCAAGTTTCTTCCATATACGATCATTCTAGACTCGATCTTCCATGAGAAGCAATGCTTCTTTCTCATAAGAACTTTGAGTTTCTTTTCCTTAAGGATATGTGTGAGTCATAGAGCTTTCTTTACTTAGGATTAGCTCTACTAGTGGTGGAGCAGGCCCTTTATGATACCATCCTAGTTTCAAATTCTAGATTTGATCTTTTGTGTAGAGTAAGTTTCCTCTCAATAAGATCATTCTTTAGTGATGGAGTACGCCCTCTATGGCACCATCCTAAATTCAAAATCCAGATCCGATCTTTCGTGGGAAGCAATGCTTCCTTCCCACGAGATCATTATTTTTTTTCCTTAAGGTTAGGTGTGAGTCCTAGAGCTTCCTTTACTTAGGATTAGAATAACTAGTGATGGAGCACACTCTATGTGGCACCATCCTAGTTTTAAATTCAAATTCATTCTTTTAGGAGCAGGTGCGAGTCATAGTGCTTCCTACCTCTTAAGATCTTGACTTACTAGTGGTGGATCTAAGCCCGTTGGGCCCCATCTTAATTAGTCATCCACTTTTCCTTAAGGTTTGGTGTGAGTCCCTATGCTTCCTTTTCTTGGGATTAGAATTAATTCGGGTTAGATAGCTTTTGCCAAATCCTTAAAGGTTTAGGTAGAATATCTCCTTGGCTAGTTCCCCTAGTTAAATGTGAGTCCCTGTGCTTTCTAGCTAGGTTAGTCATTGAAAAAAAAATCCGATCCTTTAGGAGTAGGTGTGAGTCCCTGTGCTTCCTATCTCCTAGGATCTCGACTAACTAGTGGTGGATTTAAGCCTATCGGGCCCCACTATAGTTCAGTACCCTTCTTTTCTTTAAGGTTAAATATGAGTCCTAGAGCTTCCTTTCCTTAGGATTAGAATCACTAGTGATGTAGCACGCCATTTACGACACCATCCTAGTTTCAAATTTAAATTTGATCCTTTAGGAGTATGTGAGAGTCCCTGTGCTTCCTATATCCTAGGATCTCGACTAGCTAGTAGTGGATTTAAGCTTGTTATGCCCCACTATAGTTCAGTCACTTTCTTTTCCTTAAGTTTAAGTGTGAGTCTCAGAGCTTTCTTTCCTTAGGATTAGATCCACTAGTGATGGAGCACGCCCTCTGTGGCACCATTATAGTTTCAAATTTCAAATCCGATCCTCTGTGGGAAGCAATGCTTCCTACCCACATGATCATCCTCTTTTCCCTAAGGTTAGGTGTGAGTCCCAGAGCTTTATTTCCTTAGGATTATATCCACTAGTGATGGAGCATGCCCTCTATGGCACCTTCCTAGCTTTAAAATCTAGATTAGACCTTATAAGGGAAGCAATGCTTCCTTCCCATAGGGTCCTTTAATTTTCTCCTCCTTAAGGTTAGGTTTTCTCATTCCCTTAGGATTAGATCTACTAGTGGTAGAGTACACCCCTCATGGAACTACCCTAGTATCAAACCCAAATTTGATCCTCTATAGTTATGAATTATTCCTTCCTATAAGATCATTCTATCCTTCTCTTCCTTAGGGTTTAGGTACTCCCTTCCCTTAGGATTAGACCCACTAGTGGTAGAGTACCCCCCTCATGGAACTACCCTAATATAAATTCAAATTCGATCCTCTATAGTTAGGAGTTCTTCCTTACTATACGATCATTCCATCCTTCTCTTACTTATGGTTTAGGTACTCACTTCTCTTAGGACCAGATCTACTAGTGGTAGAGTACACCCTTAGTGGCACTACCCTAGTACCAAATCAAAACTCAATCCTCTAAGGTTAATTCTTCCCATCTCTTAGAACCAAATTCAAATTCAATCTTCTAGGGTTAGATCTTCCCTTCACTTAGAATCAAATCAAAATTCAATCTTTTAGGGTTAGGTCTTCCCTTCCCTTAGAATCAAATCAAAACTCAATCCTCTAGGGTTAGGTCTTCCCTTCCCTTAGAGCCAATTTCAAACTTAATCTTCTAAGGTTAGGCTTTCCCTTCCCTTAGAATGAAATTTCAAATTCAATCTTCTAAGGTTAGACTTACCTTCCTTAGAATCAAAACCCATACTTGATCCTCTAATCATATCCAAACCTTTAATCTTGACCCATTGAACATTAAATTACATTTTGGTGGACCCATTTTGGCCGCTAGTTGACCAGGGGTCAAAATGAACAAAATACCCCTTAGGGGTTGAAATATCAATTTCAAACCAAATGACCTCTAAATTTCTTGGAACCACTTTCAACAATTTTCAAATATCAAACTAAACCTATTGGACCCAAACGCAGACCCTGGGTCAGCCTAGTTGACTAAGTCAACCTAGGTTGACCAAATAAAACCCTTTAGGATCAAAACAGGCATTTTAATGAAATTGATCTTTCCAGACCTTGGGACTACCTCTCACAGTCTCAAAACATGAAACTAATCATGTTGAGCATTGACCCTCCCCCAGGGTCAACCTAGTTGACCAAGTCAACCTAGGTTGACCCAAGCACCCTTTAAGGCTTTAAATGGAACATTTCAACCCATTTGACATATCTAACCCCTTTCAAGCCTCTAATCAATTTCAAACCAAGGCTCAATCATGTCATAAACCTTGGCCAATCAAATCCAAGTAGATTTTAAAAGTTCGTTAGGGATGTTAAGCCCTTATGAACTAGTCCCAAGGCTAACTAAGAGGGGGGTGAATTGATATTTAAAAAAATCTTTCGATCAAAACAAAATCTTAAAATAAAAACCAAGATTCACCACATAAATCAAAGTACAAAAATTAAATGCAGAAGTAATAATAAAGAACACAGAAATTTATAGTGGTTCGGCAACACGACCTACGTCCACTCCCTATCTGAAACTAATTTGTCAATTGAGAGAATGAGCCTATCATTGGAGCCTTCGGGGCTTGTTCCAACTTAGAGAATATTGTCTTCCCTCGCCCTTAGTTCTCCTTCCTTGGTGCTCTTATTGCTCTCCTTTTCTTTTAGAAAGGAGAGGTCGAACCATATTGAATGGGGTTATGGTTCATTGCCTTGGGGTGGCATGGGAGATAAAGACATCGTTTGGCCCTGGGGTTCATTGCCCTGGGGCGGCGCCCTCCGAGTATTATACTAAATTCAGTGTCTCTCCTTTCACCCCCACAGAAAGGTGGAGAAGCCTTTACAAACCTCCTTTCCACCAACTCAGGTGAGGCAGAGAACCCAACTCCTATTGCTTTCTCCAGAAGCAAGCAGAGAACCCAACTACTTTTGCTTCCTTCTAAAGCAGGCAGAGAACCTTGATCAGATGCTAAAGTTTACCTCTCTAAAACCCCCAAGGAATAAAGGATGACGACTGGAGAAGATGAAAATAGATCCTTTCTTGGAGCAACCTTTGTGAACCCCCTCAGAAAGTCCCCCTCATAAGATCCTCTCTATCTCTCTCTTGCTCTCCCTTTCCTCTTGTCTCTCTCAGGTCAAAACAACAGCAAAAGATGTTCTAAAGGGTAGAATAAGTACTCTTAAATAGAAGAGCTTCGGAATAGCTCATTAATTACAACTTATCAATTTTATCATCCAGGATAATATTATCCTGTACGATCAATACAAATTAAGCTCAATCAGTCAGGATGATCTGGGTTAATAAGAAGAAATTTGTTCATATCGTCTAGGATAATAATATATCATCCTATATGATTAATAAAAATCATGGAATATCATATAGATAATCACACTGAAAGGATGTCTGGATGATGGGAAAATAACTTGATCGTCCTGGCCGTTCTCATGATCATCTCGAATAATTAGTTAAAATATATGAAAAATATCCAGAGCATCTCTAAATTGAACCTGGCTGATGTGTGATTGTCTAGGAACAACCAAGGTTTTTAAATGGATCATCCTGGATGATCATGCGATTGTCCAGGATGATCATGCGATCATCCATGATGATCATCCGATCATCTAGGACGATATGATCGAGTCAATCAAACCTTAATTTCTTTTCTTAATTACCATATTAATTTAGGCATAATTGTATTACATCATCCAGGATGATGTCTAGGATGATGTCCAAAAATAAATAATACTTAAATAGATATTGCGGCTGATTCTTTCTGATTCAAGTCTATCGTCCCGGTCGATATAAAGATCGTACAGGATAATGTGCTTATTAATGGCTGCCTTGACCAGGATGTCCTAATTAGGGTTTTTATTTTTAGGTGATCGTCTAGAATGATTTTTAGATCATCCCGAATGATATGAGCAAAAACAGAGAACTCTAAAAAATAGTCCAAAAAATTCTCCCAAGTGTGTATGTGTAAGGTTACTTAGGATCAGGAACCACTTCATTTACAATAGACTCAAGAAAGGAAAAAGTATGCAAACTGACTCAGACCTAGTCTACCCAATCTTGAGTTAGTTTAAATTGATATCTAATCTTATGGACCTGAAATGTTAGTAGGCAAGGCAATCATAAAGAAACAGAAGTATTTGATATCATCAAAATCATATTCCCTATAAATAGATTCACAACAATCTCCCCCTTTTTGATGATGGCAAACACAAAAATAATTAAAGCCATTTAAAGCAATTTTAAAGGATAATCATAAAAAGATAAAAAAACTAGAATAGTGAAAATAGTACAAACTAATACATCTACTCCCCCGTTTGACATCATAAAAAAGAGGAGGAAAACATAACAAAAAGCAACAAAAAAATATAAAAAGAAAAGACAACATCACAAAAAATAAGCAAACTAAAAGAAGATCGTCCTGGCCGATTAGGTGGATCGTCTAGGACAATGCATAATAATGGATTGTACTGGCTAAATTTAAAAATGTTTAAAACATTCCCACATGTATCATCTAGGACAAATAGGTGAATCATCCGGGAGAATCACCAATAATTGATCGTACCGACCAAATTTATAGTGTTAAAATGTATTGCCATGTGTTTTATCCAGGATGAACATGTGGATCATACGGGCCTATTTTCCATAAATTAAGCAAAGAGTGAATAACATCGTCTAGGACAAAGAGAATAATCCAGGATGATCATAGATGATTGAAGAAGATGATGATCAGATCGTTCAGGACGATAAAGCATCATTCAGGATGATCAAAAGCAAAAAAAGTCATAGCAGACATTTAGACGGAAATTTAAAGTGTGTTGAACCAATCATCTAGGATGATATAAATATTATCCGGGATGATGTGACAAAAAGGTTTAAATTCAGATGATTGATGGATATGATCAGAGAAGGCCTAAAACTTAACAACACATGTAAAAGGAAAAGTAAGAAAAAAAAGATATAAAAAAGAGACAAATAAACAAAATGAAAAACAAAAAGTAATTTTATCATTTTTAATTTTTTAATTTTTTTTTTAAATAAGGTATGAATATAATGAAATCTCCAAGCGATTGAATATAAGGACTTGTAAGTTCAATGAGTTAACTTCGATGAAATTTGAAAATGGTAGAATATCCGATCCTGCTAACCCTAGCTCGGACTTCTTTTAGGGCAAAATTGTCTTTTGAAAATAAGTGACCTAACTGAGAATAAACCAATTGGATAAGAAAAAGAGATCCGTTTAAAACTTGGTTCCAGAAAAAATATCTTATAGAATAATCTACCAAAGTGATTTGTCACAATCATGAAATTTGAAATCAAGCATTTGAAAATATCAAGTGACACATGAATTATTCTAAGATTTAAAGGTTTTGAAAGAGAGGGAAGCTTTTCTTTTTGTGGGCTCATTTTATACCTCTTGTCAATTTGATTGGCGCACTTTACACATCTTTTGATTTTTGATACACTTGTGTATCTTTTAATTTTTGGCGATCATTGCGCATATTTTGTTTTGGCGTCATTGGCCACTTTTTGTTTGTTATTTTTGCAAGCTAGATTCCTTTTCAAAACTCTTAAATATTCTAAGTTGTGAGTATCGATCTCTTCTAGATATTAGAGAAGAAAAACTCACTCTCTAATAAAGGAAAGAATAAACCACAAAACAAAATCAAATTCATATGATAAATGTAATAACAAAATTTTAAAGTACTTGAAAGTTATATAAAAACTTTGAACATTATATATATAATATAGATTATTGTAGCAAAATAGAAAATATCTTTAATTGCAAAGTCCAGGTTTTAAATTGAGATAGACTTTTATTTAGAAAATAAAATTACACCATTAAAAGAGGTTAGAGGGAGGGAAATAATTAATGGTGTTTCTCCCTTTAACTGATTTGCGGATGTTTAGACATTGACTACGAATTTCCAAAAACCAAAAACCAAGATAAAATATTATTTCAAAGGAAAACCCAAAAACATTAGAGATGTAACAATTAAAAAATAATAACAAACATAATAAACTAAAAATAAAAAAATAACAACAATCAACAGAGTAGTAAACATACAATTCAGAATTTATTAAGCAGTAATTTTAAGCAATTATGAGCTACAAGCCTCCGTTGTCCAAGTATCATATGCTCTCACAAGGTCTTTGGTGAGAGCACACCTATAAAAATCATTAATAGTAAAATTTAGGAACCCAAATAGGTTTGGATCCCTTCTTATGAAAAGAAGAATGCAATGTATTTATGTTATGCTGTGAAACAAGCAATTTTGGTCTCCATACCCAATGTATACTATGCTGATAGTGCTAGTGTATGAAATGTGTCCTAGCATGCCACATGAAAAACATCTAACTCCAGGAAAATGATTTACTAATCTATTTGGGTGGTGAAACCTCTTTTTAACATTATGTGATGCATGTAATATTGATTTATTTTCAAAAGCTTTGAGATTTGTTTTTAGTAAATCATGCTCATGAATCAAATCAAAATTCTTTTTATTTAACTCATCAAATTCATCATAGAGTATGATCTTTTCTTAAACTTTCATGCTCTCTTTGTAATTTCAAAAACACCAATTTTAAACTAGTATGCTTTTTCTTAAGTTTCTTATATGATGCATGAATTCTTTCACAAATTTCAAGTAATTGATCATAGGTTGGTTCACATACCTCTTCTTGATCTGATTTACCAGGATGATCACCCATGAAGCACAAATTTGTTATCTCTTCTTCAACTTCAGTCTCAGATGAGTTAGATACAGAATATGCCCAGAAAGCTTTTTAGTACTGCTTCTTGTCCTTCATGTATTTGGGTTTATCCTCACCCATCTCCTTTCTTGGGAGCTCCTTAAGTTTAGGACAATCAGCTTTAATATGTTCAGGCTTCCTGCATTCAAAGAAAATAATATCATAAGAATTTTATAATTTTTGCTATCCTTATCTCTTTTCCACTTCTGATGATACTTGTTGTTCTTCCTTAAAAAGCTTTTAAATTACCTAGTGATGAATGAAACATCATCATTGTCAAATTCAATGTCCGTGTTTTTGGTCTTTAGTGCCACAGTTTTCTCCTTCTTTTTCTCACCTGCATCAAAATTTCTTTGATTCACCCTGAAAGTTTGTTAGGAATGCTAAGCCCTATAGAACTGGCCCGAG
>NW_021519539.1:0-225 GCF_001605985.2 Dendrobium catenatum | reverse complement strand
AAAGTATAAATCTTTGAAGAAGATATTTAGCTCGATTAAGGGCTTTAAAATTTGATATGGTTGATAACTAATGGTAGTTGGTAGTAAATATTACATAAAAATGTAATAGTCATGACTCTTCATACCAAACAATCTCCATGTTCTTATATCAACACATCTGTTTAAATTTAAAGAATATCCATCAAGTACCCATAGAGTCTTCACCCATTTATAAACAACTCACCT
>NW_021519538.1:0-493 GCF_001605985.2 Dendrobium catenatum | reverse complement strand
GATCTTCATCCTTAATACACTTCACCTAAACTAAATCATTTCTACTCCTATCTCTTTGTTTGACTAACTTATACATATATATTTCTCCCTCTTTAGTATCAAATCTATTATATAAATCACTAAAAGCTAATGTTTTTGCATCGCATATTGCTTTCTTAGATATATTTCCCAATTATCATAATTTTTAAAATTAAACCAATTTTTATAACAAAACTTCTTATTTTTAATCTTCTCTTGCACATTTGGATTCCACCACCAACTATTTTTATTATTAGGAGCTTTTTCCCTTTGATACTCCAAGGATATCTTTTGCAATATTCTTAATAACACTAGCCACTTTTTCCCACATAACATTAGCATCCTCATGCACAGACAAAATCTTAAGATCTAAAATCATATTTTCAAAAATATTTTTATTAATATTCTTTAAATGCCCCATCTAATCCTAGAAAATCGTTTTACTTTATTTTTTATTTTATGTCCCTTTATCTTA
>NW_021519537.1:0-314 GCF_001605985.2 Dendrobium catenatum | reverse complement strand
AATTTCACACTGGGTTATCTTGACCAAAGATCAAGGTGAAATTAGATGCTAACTATTTTCTTACAAAAATTCTCTATGGATTTGTAGTTATAAAAATTTTACTTTTTAGGTAAAATTATGACCTAGGAAATTCAATTCCAATTGAGGGTTCTCAAATATTCAAATGCCCATAAAGAATTTTAAGCATTTTGAAAACATCCCTATGAATCAGACTTAAAAATTTGAATGCCTTTAAAATTTCCTATATGAAATATATTCATAAATACAATAAGTTTTTTTTGTCAAATTATTTAAAATATACTCAAAATTAAACC
>NW_021519536.1:0-268 GCF_001605985.2 Dendrobium catenatum | reverse complement strand
ATCGATCACCTAACAACTATTCACGATCCAGGCCATACGAGGAAACCCAATCTAGCCTTAGGACACATCATAGCCTACATTCTTGAAACCAAATACAATCTCCAATACCCTGCTCCTCACGACCTTCAGCCTTCTTGCTACTCAAACAATTCTTTCACTATCATTCATAGTACTCGTCTCCACCCAGGAGATGGGGAAGGTCGGGGGGCTGGGGAGGAGGTGGCTCCCACCCCCGCTCCCATTCCTGATCCTGTTCCTCTACACCAGC